>NW_027258624.1:55000-63390 GCF_045791955.1 Oncorhynchus clarkii lewisi
ACATCATTACAAAACTGTATATATACATAAAATGACATTTGAAATGTCTTTATTCTTTTGGAACTTCTGTGAGTGTAATGTTTACTGTTCATTTTATTGTTTATTTCACTTTTGTTAATTATCTATTTCACTTTCTTTGGCAATGTTAACATATGTTTCACATGCCAATAAAGCCCCTTAAACTGAAATTGAATTGAATTGAGAGAGAGAGAGAGAGAGAGAGAGAGAGAGAGAGAGAGAGAGAGAGAGAGAGAGAGAGAGACAGAGACAAAAAAAAATATCACCAAGCATCTACATGTGTAAAATCTTAATTTGACCAGAATTGTCATAGCAAAATAATCCTGCAGCAACAGGATTTCAACGTTTAAATCATGTTGCTTGATCAGTGGTTATACTAATAGCAGGACACCAGTGGGCTACAGGAAACGTGCAATGCTGAATAAATTACAAAGCTTTCCTGCGGCACAGGAAAATGACCAGCAACAAAAGAGTGATCAAATTAAGATCCTACATAAATTCAGCTACTGTGACTTCCTTAACTTCAAATGGAAATATGACTTTCACTTCACTACCTGTCGTTTTCACTGCTGCTGCCTTGGCTGTGACTGAGGAAGAGGAGAGCCAGTCGCCTGCTTGCCTGCCTGCCCTCTCCCCCAGAGACCTTACAGGATGCAGAGGGACAGTGAAGCAACATAGGCACATTTAGATCTGTTGTCACTGCCGTTTGTCCTCTGGGCCAGATTGAGACAATGCTAGACATGTTTGTGCCTCTAGCTAAACATGATAACGTGACGTCATCCTAACTAATCTCACCTCAGAACCTAATGACCCAGGGAGGTGTGTGTCATTACCCTTTAAACAAGGTCAATCAGCCCATAAAAAAGTGAAGTTGGAGAGTTGGCCATGTTGGTATAGAATCTGAGCCTGTCCCTCCAGACCTCCAGCAGTGCAGAGCCTCAGAGCTGTAGTGTGATATGGTGCTATGGCTTTGAGATAAGGCAGGCAACGCAAGGCAGAGCTTGGTGGGGCTCACCCTATCAGCCAGACCATTCATTTGTGATTAGGGGACCGTAGGGGGATTAACGGCTGAGATAACAGCAGGGCTGTGGCCCTGGGGTGTTCCTGGAGGAGACTGGGAGACATGCCCCTGCACACTACCCACTGTGCCCACGCCACACCAGCCAATGACAGCATATACATTGGCACACAGTCTTTCTAATAGCTTTCAAAAGAGCAGAGAAGCAGGACAACATGCAGTTTATTAGGCTACAGATGAAATAAGTGGATCTTCACAGGGTGGTGAAAGTGCACAGTGATGAGCTTGATGCTCCTTTACAATAGATAGAGGGTCTTATTCTGGTGAAATTATGATTGATGCTTGACAGCTGTTTGACAAATACAAATATTATCACTCTTATCCATAATAATGTCATCACATAGACCAGCCTACCTGCACTGTATCTGCTGTTGTCTGGAGAACACGTGCTAAGGCCAGAGTGGGCACATTTGGCCAGAGTGGGCACATTTGGCCAGAGTGGGCACATTTGGCCAGAGTGGGCACATTTGCAACAGTTTTTGTGACAAAACTATCGGTAGAGATGAAAATGTGATGGAAATACAATGAGACTGTTATTCGGTACATGAAAACTTAATCAAAACATTTGTCAGGGTGTGCACTACGTCATCACACACAGATGTTTTATCTGCACCAAGCCCTTTTGGAGGAAACGCACCACTGGTGGGAAAATGGGGATATATTTCTTCATGCGGATTCTAGAAAATGTGCATTAAATCTGTTGCCAATTCAATGGAAACCAAGATATTGATTTGTGAAGCTAAACAGATTAAAGACTGCGTGATACATTCCTAGGCTGATAGACAGGGAAGAGTGATACATTCCTAGGCTGATAGACAGGGAAGAGTGATACATTCCTAGGCTGATAGACAGGGAAGAGTGATACATTCCTAGGCTGATAGACAGGGAAGAGTGATACATTCCTAGGCTGATAGACAGGGAAGAGTGATACATTCCTAGGCTGATAGACAGGGAAGAGTGATACATTCCTAGGCTGATAGACAGGGAAGAGTGATACATTCCTAGGCTGATAGACAGGGAAGAGTGATACATTCCTAGGCTGATAGACAGGGAAGAGTGATACATTCCTAGGCTGATAGACAGGGAAGAGTGATACATTCCTAGGCTGATAGACAGGGAAGAGTGATACATTCCTAGGCTGATAGACAGGGAAGAGTGATACATTCCTAGGCTGATAGACAGGGAAGAGTGATACATTCCTAGGCTGATAGACAGGGAAGAGTGATACATTCCTAGGCTGATAGACAGGGAAGAGTGATACATTCCTAGGCTGATAGACAGGGAAGAGTGATACATTCCTAGGCTGATAGACAGGGAAGAGTGATACATTCCTAGGCTGATAGACAGGGAAGAGTAAGGGGGAAAAGACAGGTCAGGTACTCTGTGCCCTGCAGATTAGGTGACAACACAGGCAGGAAGGTTAAACAGAGTCTTAATAGCGTTTCGTTGCTAGGATCCCACCCCGGAATGCACAGTGTGAATGACTCTGCCAGTTGCATCAGATCAGGGGCCTGTTTTTAATGTTACACAAGGCTATCGCTTACACTGCTGAGAGCCAGGATTAAGGCTCACTGTGTGAGTGTGTATAGGGAGGCTGGTGGGGAGGAGGACGAGGAGAGTGGGATTGATGTCTTTATGGTCTCTTTTCTTCCTGCTGCCTTTGTCTCAGTTTACCAAATAGAGTGGGCTACCATTACTGTGGTGATACAACTGCAGCACTTAAAAAGAGGTATCACTTACCAATCGAAAAATGCAGCCACCGTTAAAAATTACTGCCACTTTTATTGAAGAAAAAAATCCAACCTCGGGGTTTAAACACACAGCTGAAAGTCAACACTACTATCGCCCCAAATGAACCGTCTAGAAGTGTAGCTCCTTTGGTTGGTATGTTAGGTAGTTGCTATGACAGAGACTAGTGTGTGCTGTGTGTTTACAGGGGTTAAAATGGCTTCTCCTGCAATTTGACACGTACGCCTCTTATTCATAGTAGCTAAGCGTTACAATAAAATGCATGGTCATCACATTATTATCAAGGCCTTAGCCTTTCGGCACAATGATGTGAGGCCTGTCTGGATGTGAGACATCCAGGTCACAGATCTGATGATGCTGCCCTAGCTAGTTCTCAGCAGGGGGGTTGTAGGGTGCCAGTAGAGGCTGCAGGGTGCTGGCATAATCCCTATCACTCATCAGGAGAGGACCCAGAGGAGGCCCTCAGGCCGGGAGCACCAGCCCCAGCTCCTCCCTCTGTCAGCTGGTAAAGCCATCCCTGGAGCTCTCCTGGCGATAGAGGCCAGGTCGGGAGTGAGGCGGCCCAGGAGAGTGCTCCTCTGGGAGGCTGGGATCCATCCTGCTCTGGGCCCCCGTCTGGAGCTAAAACAATGGCAGCAGTATTTCCCCCTCTGGCTCCAGGCTTTTTCCACACAGGGCCGATCCAGATGAAAGATAGCAGGCAGCATAACAACATGGAGGTGAGGGTGAGGGGGTGATATGGCTCGTGGTAAGTCAGGGAGAGGAGTAGGGAAGATGGCACGCTAACATTTGGCTCATTTATCAATAACAGCTAAATCAAATTAACCTTTCAATTATTTTAAATGGTTTTCCTACTAATTGCAATTTTCTCAAGTGCATCACTAGATGTGAGTAAAGACCATGGACAAATAAGCGAGGTGTTTCCCAAAGGAGAAAGCCTTTAAAACTTTCTCCAATTATGAGGTTGATAAAGTGTGTCAGCTGTACAACAGTGTTGAGATGTGAAAAGAAGAAATCAATGAATTTTCAGCGGAGGCCCAAGGGACGCAATTCCGGATGAGTTGTAGCTCTCCTGTCCCCCATGTCAAGATGCCCCGGCATATGTCATTAGAAACGCATTAAACCTGTCAAAGCCCACAAAGAGCCACGAGGGCACATCTGATTCCTTGAGGAAAATTACAGTTGTTCTTCTTCTTAGCTATATCCATTCCCTGAAACAAGGGGGACGTGTTTAAGGAACGGACTGATATGAGAGCCTTGTTAGCGGAAGCAGCAGAGATGGGAGGGACGTTCAGACTACTGGGTGTGGAGACAGAAGAGCAGTCACTCTCTCCAACCATCTTTGGCCTTCTGACAACAAGCTCCCAAACTCTGCATTTACCTGTGTATTTATAACAACACCGATTGGAACCAGCGGAAGAAAGAGAAAACAGCCAAGGGGAGACCAGCTAATGCAGGTCATAGGAGCCATGCATGTCATTCACTCAGCAGAGACAGGTCATAGGAGCCATGCATGTCATTCACTCAGCAGAGACAGGTCATAGGAGCCATACATGTCATTCACTCAGCAGAGACAGGTCATAGGAGCCCTGCATGTCATTCACTCAGCAGAGACAGGTCAGAGGAGCCCTGCATGTCATTCACTCAGCAGAGACAGGTCATAGGAGCCATGCATGTCATTCACTCAGCAGAGACAGGTCATAGGAGCCATACATGTCATTCACTCAGCAGAGACAGGTCATAGGAGCCCTGCATGTCATTCACTCAGCAGAGACAGGTCATAGGAGCCATGCATGTCATTCACTCAGCAGAGACAGGTCATAGGAGCCATGCATGTCATTCACTCAGCAGAGACAGGTCATAGGAGCCCTGCATGTCATTCACTCAGCAGAGACAGGTCATAGGAGCCATGCATGTCATTCACTCAGCAGAGACAGGTCATAGGAGACATGCATGTCATTCACTCAGCAGAGACAGGTCATAGGAGCCCTGCATGTCATTCACTCAGCAGAGACAGGTCATAGGAGCCATGCATGTCTTTCACTCAGCAGAGACAGGTCATAGGAGCCATGCATGTCATTCACTCAGCAGAGACAGGTCAAAGGAGCCCTGCATGTCATTCACTCAGCAGAGACAGGTCATAGGAGCCCTGCATGTCATTCACTCAGCAGAGACAGGTCATAGGAGCCATGCATGTCATTCACTCAGCAGAGACAGGTCATAGGAGCCATGCATGTCATTCACTCAGCAGAGACAGGTCATAGGAGCCATGCATGTCATTCACTCAGCAGAGACAGGTCATAGGAGCCCTGCATGTCATTCACTCAGCAGAGACAGGTCATAGGAGCCATGCATGTCTTTCACTCAGCAGAGACAGGTCATAAGAGCCATGCATGTCATTCACTCAGCAGAGACAGGTCATAGGCGCCCTGCATGTCATTCACTCAGCAGATACAGGTCATAGGAGCCATGCATGTCATTCACTCAGCAGAGACAGGTCATAGGAGCCCTGCATGTCATTCACTCAGCAGAGACAGGTCATAGGAGCCATGCATGTCATTCACTCAGCAGAGACAGGTCATAGGAGCCATACATGTCATTCACTCAGCAGAGACAGGTCATAGGAGCCCTGCATGTCATTCACTCAGCAGAGACAGGTCATAGGAGCCCTGCATGTCATTCACTCAGCAGAGACAGGTCATAGGAGCCATGCATGTCATTCACTCAGCAGAGACAGGTCATAGGAGCCATACATGTCATTCACTCAGCAGAGACAGGTCATAGGAGCCCTGCATGTCATTCACTCAGCAGAGACAGGTCATAGGAGCCATGCATGTCCTTCACTCAGCAGAGACAGGTCATAGGAGCCATGCATGTCATTCACTCAGCAGAGACAGGTCATAGGAGCCCTGCATGTCATTCACTCAGCAGAGATGACTGCTATGACTGAACAGAACCCCAGTACTACAGAGTCAGACCTAACTCCTCTATGACTGAACAGAACCCCAGTACAACAGAGTCAGACCTAACTCCTCTATGACTGAACAGAACCCCAATACTACAGAGTCAGACCTAACTCCTCTATGACTGAACAGAACCCCAGTAGTACAGAGTCAGACCTAACTCCTCTATGACTGAACAGAACCCCAGTACTACAGTCAGACCTAACTCCCCTATGACTGAACAGAACCCCAGTACCACAGAGTCAGACCTAACTCCTCTATGACTGAACAGAACCCCAGTAGTACAGTCAGACCTAACTCCTCTATGACTGAACAGAACCCCAGTACTACAGAGTCAGACCTTACTCCTCTATGACTGAACAGAACCCCAGTAGTACAGAGTCAGACCTAACTCCTCTATGACTGAACAGAACCCCAGTACTACAGAGTCAGACCTAACTCCTCTATGACTGAACAGAACCCCAGTAGTACAGAGTCATACCTAACTCCTCTATGACTGAACAGAACCCCAGTACCACAGAGTCAGACCTAACTCCTCTATGACTGAACAGAACCCCAGTAGTACAGTCAGACCTAACTCCTCTATGACTGAACAGAACCCCAGTACCACAGAGTCAGACCTAACTCCTCTATGACTGAACAGAACCCCAGTACTACAGAGTCAGACCTAACTCCTCTATGACTGAACAGAACCCCAGTACTACAGTCAGACCTAACTCCTCTATGACTGAACAGAACCCCAGTACCACAGAGTCAGACCTAACTCCTCTATGACTGAACAGAACCCCAGTACCACAGAGTCAGACCTAACTCCTCTATGACTGAACAGAACCCCAGTACCACAGAGTCAGACCTAACTCCTCTATGACTGAACAGAACCCCCAGTAGTACAGTCAGACCTAACTCCTCTATGACTGAACAGAACCAGAGTAGTACAGTCAGACCTAACTCCTCTATGACTGAACAGAACCCCAGTACCACAGAGTCAGACCTAACTCCTCTATGACTGAACAGAACCCCAGTACTACAGTCAGACCTAACTCCTCTATGACTGAACAGAACCCCAGTACCACAGAGTCAGACCTAACTCCTCTATGACTGAACAGAACCCCAGTACCACAGAGTCAGACCTAACTCCTCTATGACTGAACAGAACCTCCAGTAGTACAGTCAGACCTAACTCCTCTATGACTGAACAGAACCCCAGTAGTACAGTCAGACCTAACTCCTCTATGACTGAACAGAACCCCAGTAGTACAGTCAGACCTAACTCCTCTATGACTGAACAGAACCCCAGTACCACAGAGTCAGACCTAACTCCAGAGCGTCAGGAGAGGTTCCACAGGGTCATTGAATATGTTGGAACATTTACTTCCCAACAGGGGATGGAAACGATAATGCTCTCTTCACTGAATTCTGCTCTCATGTACTGGTAGATAGAGAAAGAATATTCCCAAAAGGAACATTCATAGGACTGTTTTAACAAATGGACAAGAACTAAACATTATTTTAGAGATCAGCAAATTACACCTGGTAGTTTCTGGCCATAGGCTATGTGAGCTCACTGTAAAAGTGAAGAGGGCTTATTTTTTAAAAAAATAATACATTTGAGTAATTTAGCAGACGCTATCCATAGCAACTTACATGAGCAATTAGGGTTAAGTGCCTTGCTCAAGCGCACGTCAACAGATTATTTTACCCAGTAAGCTCAAAGATTTGAACCAACAACCTTTCGGTTACTGGCCCAACTCTCTTAACTGCTAGATAATACGGTAGAGTAAAGTAGCTGGTTCAGGTTATGCTATATTGCTCTCTGACAGTAGTGGTGCTGTCTCTCTTCCCAAGGTCACACACATGCCTCCCTCACTGCAGTATTTCTGGGTGGGGGGGAGACATGAGGGGGAGGGGAGGGAGAGGTGAGGAGGGGGACAGGAATGACCAGTACACTCAACTGGCACAGCCCTGCCACAGAGAGTATGGCACTTGGGCAGAGAGCCAAGAACAAGAGAAAGCCTGAAGGGCTGCCAGAGAGCCAAGGTACAAGAGAAAGCTCTGAAGGGCTGCCAGAGAGCCAAGAACAAGAGAAAACTCTGAAGGTCTGCCAGAGAGCCAAGAACAAGAGAAAGCGCTGAAGGGCTGCCAGGGAGCCAAGAACAAGAGAAAGCCTGAAGGGCTGCCAGAGAGCCAAGAACAAGAGAAAGCCTGAAGGGCTGCCAGAGAGCCAAGGTACAAGAGAAAACTCTGAAGGGCTGCCAGAGAGCCAAGGTACAAGAGAAAGCGCTGAAGGGCTGCCAGGGAGCCAAGAACAAGAGAAAGCCTGAAGGGCTGCCAGAGAGCCAAGAACAAGAGAAAGCCTGAAGGGCTGCCAGAGAGCCAAGAGCAAGAGAAAACTCTGAAGGGCTGCCAGAGAGCCAAGGTACAAGAGAAAGCTCTGAAGGGCTGCCAGGGAGCCAAGAACAAGAGAAAGCCTGAAGGGCTGCCAGAGAGCCAAGAACAAGAGAAAGCCTGAAGGGCTGCCAGAGAGCCAAGAACAAGAGAAAACTCTGAAGGGCTGCCAGGGAGCCAAGAACAAGAGAAAGCCT
>NW_027258625.1:0-63378 GCF_045791955.1 Oncorhynchus clarkii lewisi
ATCAGAATATTACAGATACAGAACACTGAAGACCCAGCAGAATATTACAGATACAGAACACTGAAGACCCATCAGAATATTACAGATACAGAACACTGAAGGTCCATCAGAATATTACAGATACAGAACACTGAAGACCCATCAGAATATTACAGATACAGAACACTGAAGACCCATCAGAATATTACAGATACAGAACACTGAAGGTCCAGCAGAATATTACAGATACAGAACACTGAAGACCCATCAGAATATTACAGATACAGAACACTGAAGACCCATCAGAATATTACAGATACAGAACACTGAAGACCCATCAGAATATTACAGATACAGAACACTGAAGGTCCATCAGAATATTACAGATACAGAACACTGAAGACCCATCAGAATATTACAGATACAGAACACTGAAGACCCATCAGAATATTACAGATACAGAACACTGAAGACCATCAGAATATTACAGATACAGAACACTGAAGACCCATCAGAATATTACAGATCCAGAACACTGAAGACCCATCAGAATATTACAGATACAGAACACTGAAGACCCATCAGAATATTACAGATACAGAACACTGAAGACCCATCAGAATATTACAGATCCAGAACACTGAAGACCATCAGAATATTACAGATACAGAACACTGAAGACCATCAGAATATTACAAACCCATCAGAATATTACAGATACAGAACACTGAAGACCATCAGAATATTACAGATACAGAACACTGAAGACCCATCAGAATATTACAGATCCAGAACACTGAAGACCATCAGAATATTACAGATACAGAACACTGAAGACCATCAGAATATTACAAACCCATCAGAATATTACAGATACAGAACACTGAAGACCATCAGAATATTACAGATACAGAACACTGAAGACCCATCAGAATATTACAGATACAGAACACTGAAGACCCATCAGAATATTACAGATACAGAACACTGAAGACCCATCAGAATATTACAGATACAGAACACTGAAGACCCATCAGAATATTACAGATACAGAACACTGAAGACCCATCAGAATATTACAGATACAGAACACTGAAGACCCATCAGAATATTACAGATACAGAACACTGAAGGTCCAGCAGAATATTACAGATACAGAACACTGAAGGTCCATCAGAATATTACAGATACAGAACACTGAAGGCCCATCAGAATATTACAGATACAGAACACTGAAGACCCATCAGAATATTACAGATACAGAACACTGAAGACCCATCAGAATATTACAGATACAGAACACTGAAGACCCAGCAGAATATTACAGATACAGAACACTGAAGGCCCATCAGAATATTACAGATACAGAACACTGAAGGCCCATCAGAATATTACAGATCCAATTACATTTAATTACAAACAGAAAGTAAAGTAGTCTGAACAATAAAGAAAACTACGCTTTGTTCAAAGCTTCTCTTTTCTTAAAGCATTTCTTAACTCTCTCTCTCTCTCACACACACACACACACACACACACACACACACACACACACACACACACACACACAGACACAGACACACACAGACACAGACACACAGACACAGACACGTGTGCACACACACACACACACACACACACACACAGACACAGACACAGACACAGACACAGACACACACACGCACGCACGCACGCACACACGCACGCACGCACGCACGCACACACACACACACACACACACACACAAGGGACTTAATAAGATTGCATTCTGTCTCATTGAAAGAGGCATTTCAATTTATATTCAAGCCACTAAAGCAGAGACGCTCTGTCACTGTAGAATAATGACTAGTCAAGCCTAAACTAACCAACAGCTGAGACAGAGGCACACAGATTCTCACTACAACCCAAACAGATGTGGAATGTTGAAGAAAACCACACAAATGATGGAGAAGTACTATTTTCATGGACTGTCACCTTACAATGACTATGTCTGTCTCTCTCTCTGTCTGTCTCTCTCTGTCTCTCTATCTCTCTCTCTCTGTCTCTCTCTCTCTGTCTCTCTCTCTCTGTCTCTCTCTCTCTGTCTCTCTCTCTGTCTCTGTCTCTCTCTCTGTCTCTGTCTCTCTCTCTGTCTCTCTCTCTCAATTCAATTCAATTCAATTCAAGGGCTTTATTGGCATGGGAAAAATGTGTTAACATTGCCAAAGCAAGTGAGGTAGATAATATATAAAGTTAAATAAACAATAAAAATTAACAGTAAACATTACACATACAGAAGTTTCAAAACAATAAAGACATTACAAATGTCATATTATATATATACAGTGTTTTAACAATGTACAAATGGTTAAAGGACACAAGATAAAATAAATAAGCATAAATATGGGTTGTATTTACAATGTTGTTTGTTCTTCACTGGTTGCCCTTTTCTTGTGGCAACAGGTCACACATCTTGCTGCTGTGATGGCACACTGTGGTATTTCACCCAATAGATATGGGAGTTTATCAAAATTGGATTTGTTTTCGAATTCTTTGTGGATCTGTGTAATCTGAGGGAAATATGTCTCTCTAATATGGTCATACATTGGGCAGGAGGTTAGGAAGTGCAGCTCAGTTTCCACCTCATTTTGTGGGCAGTGAGCACATAGCCTGTCTTCTCTTGAGAGCCATGTCTGCCTACGGCGGCCTTTCTCAATAGCAAGGCTATGCTCACTGAGTCTGTACATAGTCAAAGCTTTCCTTAATTTTGGGTCAGTCACAGTGGTCAGGTATTCTGCCACTGTGTACTCTCTGTTTAGGGCCAAATAGCATTCTAGTTTGCTCTGTTTTTTTGTTAATTCTTTCCAATGTGTCAAGTAATTATCTTTTTGTTTTCTCATGATTTGGTTGGGTCTAATTGTGCTCTCTCTCTCTCTCTCTGTCTGTCTGTCTTTCTCTCTCTCTCTCTCTCTCTCTCTCTCTGGGAGCCCGGCATTCCACTCAACAATGACACGATTCACTGCGTGCAGGCGCAGAATGCATTAAGCGCTGCGCGTCGTCAACGGGATTAAATGTCATTGATGGAATTCCTCGTTTAATCGCTTGAGAACTACTCTCGTTTAGCCAATTCAATGAAAGCCACAAACTTTCCGTCCCACTTAACGCGCTTTTTATTTTTGGAACAGGCGGAAAAGGGTCCGATTGTCTTCTAAAAAAAAGTTTTGAATCTTCTTCATCGTGCCGTGCAATTTGAGGGACAAAAGTCAACCGTCAGATCTAAGCAGCTTTGGGCCGTTGGATATATAGAACTGTGTCGCTGATTTGTCCGTTCAGGTCGCTTACCTACACAACCTGTCTGTCTGCTGAAACAACCTCACCTCTATTAAGCTCGCAAGCTGTTCTAAACCGCCGAGATCCAGGAAATACGTTTAAACTATGATATAATTAGTCTGGGTGCTTCTACATATTTGAAGGAGACACTAACTGCATTGCTTGAATTTCAGAGTCATTTTCTTGGGAAATCGGAAAACGCTTTCAGAAAACATTTGTGCCCTCTACGACTCTCCGCGGGTCTGGTGCTGATCTCCTGCAACAACAAAAAAACATCAGTCCTGGATGGGTCTCACTCAAGAAGAGGAAACTTAGCGATTTTAGCACAGACCAGACACCGGACCACGCGTGCTGCAGGACGACCGGGAATAATGCATAGATGAAACCCCGTTCCAGTAACGCCGTTCTCGCACGGAAAAGGCGTCGCAGAATCTCCGGGCGACAATGTCGGACAACTTCACCGATTTCGAATTCAACAGCACGACGCAGCCGGTGGCAGCTGCCGTGGCTCCAGACTACAACTTTCCAGCTCTTATATTCGGGATATTGCTAATCATTGTGATTATCGGTGGAAATGTGCTTGTGTGTCTTAGTGTTTACATGGAAAAAGCTTTAAAAACTACAACAAACTATTTCATTGTGAGTTTGGCTGTTGCGGACCTACTCTTGGCAGTGCTGGTGCTGCCACTGTTCGTGTTCGCAGAGGTAAGTAGCTTAGGTTTTAGCCCTTAGCCTACCTGAGATATGTTGTTTAGTTAATTAATAATACCTGCTTGGCCTATTTCACATGTTTAGTCATGTGGTGGCCGGTTGGTAGGCTATATATATGTTTTATTTTAAGTTAATTTATTTCACTAGGGGACGACTAGGCTATTGGTTATGATTATGAATCAAATTATACTATTTATTCGCCTCTAAATTACCATAATTATAATCATGCATAATATCAGCTGTCTAATAGTTAGTTGCACGGTATTATAGTACCGGTAAATAATAGCGGCTTAACCCTCTAATCATCCAAATCAGAGTCATCAGACCAACCCATTAAGTTCATTACTAAAGAGGGGGCAAGAACATCCCGTTCCATTCTCTACTCTTGTTCTCTCTGTGTCTCTCACCTGTTCATTTCTCAATTACTATCGAACTGGGAAAGGTCAGTCGTTTTATACTGCACAACGTCTTCTGCGTCATCTTGAAATGCTATAGGCTACGGCCAATTCGTTTGATTCAAACTATCAACAACAACAGACTAACAGTGGAATCAGATCTATCAAGGAGGTTAACTCAAAGCTGTTAAAATGAGAATGACTGAGATATTACATAACATTAATTGGTAGTGTCTATTGTTGAGAACAGGTATGCATGTGTGTGTGTGTGTGTGTGTGTTTGTTTGTGTGTCTGTGTGTGTGTGTGTGTGTGTGTGTGTGTGTGTGTGTCTGTCTGTCTGTCTCGCTCTCTCTATTGTGGTTGACTACTGAATAGTCTTTACTTAGAGAATTAAGGGATGTCTGTCTGTCTGTCTGTCTGTCTCTCTCTCTCTCTCTCTCTCTCTCTCTCTCTCTCTTGTGGTTGACTACCCAATAGTCTTTACTTAGAGAATGTCTGTCTGTCTGTCTGTCTGTCTCTCTCTGTCTCTCTCTCTCGCTCTCTCTCTCTCGTGGTTGACTACTCAATAGTCTTTACTTAGAGAATTAAGGCATGCCTGTGTGTGTGTGTGTGTGTGTGTCTGTCTGTCTGTCTGTCTGTCTGTCTGTCTGTCTGTCTGTCTGTCTGTCTGTCTCTCTCTCTCTCTCTCTCTCTATTGTGGTTGACTACTGAATATTCTTTACTTAGAGAATTAAGGCATGCCTGTGTCTGTCTGCCTGTGAGAGACCAGTGCCTAAGTCTTCCTAAATTGTGACGCCATTATCTCGTTACAGGAGAGTTGTTCCAGATAGGTAATCTACTGAGCCAGCCAGGCAGAGTGTTAACATGCTCGTTACAGGAGAGTTGTTCCAGATAGGTAATCTACTGAGCCAGGCAGTGTTAACATGTCGTTACAGGAGAGTTGTTCCAGGTAGGAAATCTACTGAGCCTTTAGTTTGTGGCTTGTTCACCTGATGGTGAAGGGCAGGCTGAAAGTCAACTTCATTATACTATTGATAAGCCAAGAGAGGCTGATCATTAGTATGGACAATAGAAGACAGAGAGAGAGAGAGAAAGGGGAGAGTATGGAGACAGAGAGAGAGAGAGAGAGAGAGAGAGAGAGAGAGAGAGAAAGGGGAGAGTATGGAGACAGAGAGAGAGAGAGAAAGGGGAGAGTATGGAGACAGACAGAGAGAGAGAGAGAGAGAGAGAGAAAGGGTAGAGTATGGAGACAGACAGAGAGAGAAAGAGAGAGAGAGTGGAGAGTATGGAGACAGACAGAGAGAGAGAGAAAGGGGAGAGTATGGAGACAGAGAGAGAGAGAGAAAGAGAGAGAGAGAAAGGGGAGAGTATGGAGGCAGAGAGAGAGAAAGAGAGAGAGAGGAAGGGGAGAGTATGGAGACAGAGAGAGGGAGAAAGAGAGAGAGAGAGGGGAGAGTATGGAGACAGACAGAGAGAAAGGGGAGAGTATGGAGAAAGAGAGAGAGAGAGAGGAAGAGAGAGAGAGAGAGAAAGGGGAGAGAGGAAGGGGAGAGTATGGAGACAGAGAGAGAGAGAATGTTAACACATGTTTCCCATGCCAATAAAGCCCTTGAATTGAATTGAATTGAAAGAGAGAGAGAGAGAGGGGAGAGTATGGAGACAGACAGACAGAGAGAGAAGAGAGAGAGAAAGGGGAGAGTATGGAGACAGAGAGAGAGAGAACGAGAGAGAGAGAGGGGAGAGTATGGAGACAGACAGACAGAGAGAGAAAAGAGAGAGAGAAAGGGGAGAGAGAGAAAGGGGAGAGTATGGAGACAGACAGAGAGAGAGAAAGGGGAGACTATGGAGACAGACAGACAGAGAGAGAAGAGAGAGAGAGAAAGGGGAGCGTATGGAGGCAGAGAGAGAGAAAGAGAGAGAGAGGAAGGGGAGAGTATGGAGACAGAGCGAAAAGAGAGAGAGAGAGAGGGGAGAGTATGGAGACAGACATAGAGAGAGAAAGGGGAGAGTATGGAGACAGTGAGAGAGAGAAAGGGGAGAGTATGGAGACAGACAGATAGAGAGAAAGGGGAGACTATGGAGACAGACAGACAGAGAGAGAAGAGAGAGAGAGAAAGGGGAGCGTATGGAGGCAGAGAGAGAGAGAAAGAGAGAGAGAGGAAGGGGAGAGTATGGAGACAGAGAGAAAGAGAGAGAGAGAGAGAGAGGGGAGAGTATGGAGACAGACATAGAGAGAGAAAGGGGAGAGTATGGAGACAGTGAGAGAGAGAAAGGGGAGAGTATGGAGACAGAGAGAGAGAGAAAGAGAGAGAGAGAGGGGAGAGTATGGAGACAGACATAGAGAGAGAAAGGGGAGAGTATGGAGACAGTGAGAGAGAGACAGGGGAGAGTATGGAGACAGAGAGAGAGAGAAAGAGAGAGAGAGAGAGGGGAGAGTATGGAGACAGACAGAGAGAGAAAGGGGAGAGTATGGAGACAGTGGAGACAGAGACAGACAGAGGTAATAGAAGCAGCACTACACATGGTTTCTGAGATTAATAGTTTCTCAGATTGACACCTGATCAACATAATCAATGTCCACACGTTTTTCATAGACATGATGCTGTCTGTTGTGTTCAGTTCCAGGGTGGTGTGTGGTCCCTGAACATGATGCTGTGTGTTGTGTTCAGGCCCAGGGTGGTGTGTGGTCCCTGAACATGATGCTGTGTGTTGTGTTCAGGCCCAGGGTGGTGTGTGGTCCCTGAACATGATGCTGTCTGTTGTGTTCAGTTCCAGGGTGGTGTGTGGTCCCTGAACATGATGCTGTGTGTTGTGTTCAGGCCCAGGGTGGTGTGTGGTCCCTGAACATGATGCTGGGTGTTGTGTTCAGTTCCAGGGTGGTGTGTGGTCCCTGAACATGATGCTGTGTGTTGTGTTCAGGCCCAGGGTGGTGTGTGGTCCCTGAACATGATGCTGTGTATTGTGTTCAGGCCCAGGGTGGTGTGTGGTCCCTGAACATGATGCTGTCTGTTGTGTTCAGTTCCAGGGTGGCGTGTGGTCCCTGAACATGATGCTGTGTGACGGTCTGATGTCCATGGATGTGATGCTGTGCACAGCCTCCATCTTCAACCTCTGTGCCATCAGCGTCGACAGGTCAGTCAGACACACACACACACACACACACACACCGAACCCCAGGTCCCTCTACCATTATGGTTTAAGTCGTCAGGTTTTCAGACAAGGTTCTCATTAGGCCAGAGAGGTTTTGGGATCCGACTCTGTTAAAGGAGGTAAACATGACGTTTATTTGGTGCTTTACTTTATACTGTGTGTTTCCTGTCCCAGGCTTCCTGCTGTGTAATTATCAACAGTCCCAACTAAGGGCCTCCCGGGTGGCGCAGTGGTTAAGGGCGCTGTACTGCAGCGGCAGCTGTGCCATCAGAGTCCCTGGGTTCGCGCCCAGGCTCTGTCGTAACCGGCCGCGACCGGGAGGTCCGTGGGGTGACGCACAATTGGCCTAGCGTCGCCCGGGTGGGAGGGATTGGTCGGTAGGGATCTCCTTGTCTCATCGCACACCAGCGACTCCTGTGGCGGGCCGGGCGCAGTGCACGCTAACCAAGGTGGCCAGGTGTGCTCCGACACATTGGTGCGGCTGGCTTCCGGGTTGGATGCGCGCTGTGTTAAGAAGCAGTACGGCTGGTTGGGTTGTGTATCGGAGGACGCATGACTTTCAACCTTCGTCTCTCCCGAGCCCGTACGGGAGTTGTAGCGATGAGACAAGATTGTAGCTACTACAACAATTGGATACCACGAAATTGGGGAGAAAAAGGGGTAAAAATAAACAGTCCCAACTATCCACATGGTGTCCAGGGCTAACAATATCTGAAGCGTTAGCAGAAATACTTCCAAAACGCTGCTGCGTTGAGTCCATCTAATGAACTGCTTCCTGAAACAGACAGACACGTTCCCCAACTGATGTTTGATGCATTAAAAATGTATACATTTCCATTCATAGCTAGTCAGGACGTATAGCCCGAATCTCCCTAACAGACAGACACATCTCATCTTCTCCTTACTGAGTCTCTCTACTTCTAATGGTGTTGACCCCTCTACTTCCTGAGTCTCTCTACTTCTAATGGTGTTGACCCCTCTACCTCCTGAGTCTCTCTACTTATAATGGTGTTGACCCCTCTACTTCCTGAGTCTCTACTTCTAATGGTGTTGACCCCTCTACCTCCTGAGTCTCTCCACTTCTAATGGTGTTGACCCCTCTACCTCCCGAGTCTCTCTACTTCTAATGGTGTTGACCCCTCTACCTCCTGAGTCTCTACTTCTAATGTTGTTGACCCCACTACCTCCTGAGTCTCTACTTCTAATGGTGTTGACCCCTCTACCTCCTGAGTCTCTACTTCTAATGGTGTTGACCCCTCTACCTCCTGAGTCTCTCTACTTCTAATGGTGTTGACCCCTCTACCTCCTGAGTCTCTACTTCTAATGTTGTTGACCCCTCTACCTCCTGAGTCTCTCTACTTCTAATGGTGTTGACCCCTCTACCTCCTGAGTCTCTACTTCTAATGGTGTTGACCCCTCTACCTCCTGAGTCTCTACTTCTAATGGTGTTGACCCTTCTACCTCCTGAGTCTCTACTTCTAATGTTGTTGACCTCTCTACCTCCTGAGTCTCTCTACTTCTAATGGTGTTGACCCCTCTACCTCCTGATTCTCTCTACTTCTAATGGTGTTGACTCCTCTACCTCCTGAGTCTCTCTACTTCTAATGGTGTTGACCCTTCTACCTCCTGAGTCTCTACTTCTAATGGTGTTGACCCCTCTACCTCCTGAGTCTCTACTTCTAATGGTGTTGACCCTTCTACCTCACCTCTCCATATCTCAGGGTCTGCTGTTGAGAGATAAATAAACACATTGTGTGAAATGCGATGCGATGGGACCAAACTAAAAACCATTACTTAGTTGGAGAAAAATAAGCCCCGGCATAGCAATGTCTGAAAGCCACCCACAGTGATTCTAATAGATTTATAACATTTTAACATTTTGACCAATTTGAGAGTATAAATATATTTACATAAATTAATAAATTAATTTAATAATGTTTAGCCTCGGTCAATAGTGACCTGATGCAAATGCAAATTCATAACAGAAATAGACTGTTGACGCAAGGGAAACATGTGCGCTTGTTTATTAACAGGAAAGGACTGTAAATAAACAATAAACAAGCATACATTTTTCCCTTTGCTAGAAATGTGCTCTTGTTTATTAACAGGAAAACACTGTAAATAAACAATAAACAAGCATACATTTTTTTTCCTTGTGTCAACAGTCTATTTCTGTTATGAATTTTCATTTGCATCAGGTCACTATTGACTTGTTGCATCGGGCTGAGAAACAACCAATTCACGACTTTCACTCAAATCCTGCATTTGTATCAGTAGAAGTTCTGCACTAAAGTTTAAATGAATCCAAGTGAAGAGTCATACTGTAGGTAAAGGGTCATACTGTAGATAAAGGGTCATACTGTAGGTAAAGGTCATACTGCAGGTAAAGGGTCATACTGTAGGTAAAGGTCATACTGCAGGTAAAGGGTCATACTGTAGGTAAAGGGTCATACTGTAGGTAAAGAGTCATACTGTAGGTAAAGGTCATACTGCAGGTAAAGGGTCATACTGTAGGTAAAGGGTCATACTGCAGGTAAAGGGTCATACTGTAGGTAAAGGGTCATACTGTAGGTAAAGGGTCATACTGTAGGTAAAGGGTCATACTGTAGGTAAAGAGTCATACTGCAGGTAAAGAGTCATACTGCAGGTAAAGAGTCATACTGTAGGTAAAGGTCATACTGCAGGTAAAGGTCATACTGCAGGTAAAGGGTCATACTGTAGGTAAAGAGTCATACTGCAGGTAAAGAGTCATACTGTAGGTAAAGGTCATACTGCAGGTAAAGGGTCATACTGTAGGTAAAGGTCATACTGTAGGTAAAGAGTCATACTGTAGGTAAAGGTCATACTGCAGGTAAAGAGTCATACTGTAGGTAAAGGATCATACTGTAGGTAAAGAGTCATACTGTAGGTAAAGGGTCATACTGCAGGTAAAGAGTCATACTGTAGGTAAAGGGTCATACATACTGCAGGTAAAGAGTCATACTGTAGGTAAAGGGTCATACTGTAGGTAAAGGGTCATACTGCAGGTAAAGAGTCATACTGTAGGTAAAGGGTCATACTGCAGGTAAAGAGTCATACTGTAGGTAAAGAGTCATACTGTAGGTAAAGGGTCATACATACTGCAGGTAAAGGGTCATACTGTAGGTAAAGGGTCATACTGCAGGTAAAGAGTCATACTGTAGGTAAAGGGTCATACATACTGCAGGTAAAGGGTCATACTGTAAGTAAAGAGTCATACTGTAGGTAAAGGGTCATACATACTGCAGGTAAAGGGTCATACTGTAGGTAAAGAGTCATACTGTAGGTAAAGGGTCATACTGTAGGTAAAGAGTCATACTGTAGGTAAAGGGTCATACTGTAGGTAAAGGGTCATACTGTAGGTAAAGGGTCATACTGTAGGTAAAGGGTCATACTGTAGGTAAAGGTCATACTGTAGGTAAAGGGTCATACTGTAGGTAAAGGGTCATACTGCAGGTAAAGGGTCATACTGTAGGTAAAGGGTCATACTGTAGGTAAAGGTCATACTGTAGATAAAGGGTCATACTGTAGGTAAAGGGTCATACTGTAGGTAAAGGGTCATACTGTAGGTAAAGGTCATACTGTAGGTAAAGGTCATACTGTAGGTAAAGGGTCATACTGTAGGTAAAGGTCATACTGTAGGTAAAGGGTCATACTGTAGGTAAAGGGTCATACTGTAGGTAAATGTCATACTGTAGATAAAGGGTCCTACTGTAGGTAAAGGGTCATACTGTATGTAAAGGTCATACTGTAGGTAAAGGTCATACTGTAGATAAAGGGTCATACTGTAGGTAAAGGTCATACTGTAGGTAAAGGGTCTTACTGTAGGTAAAGGTCATACTGTAGGTAAAGAGTCATACTGTAGGTAAAGGGTCATACTGCAGGTAAAGGGTCATACTGTAGGTAAAGGGTCATACTGTAGGTAAAGGTCATACTGTAGGTAAAGGGTCATACTGTAGGTAAAGGGTCATACTGCAGGTAAAGGGTCATACTGTAGGTAAAGGGTCATACTGTAGGTAAAGGTCATACTGTAGATAAAGGGTCATACTGTAGGTAAAGGGTCATATTGTAGGTAAAGGTCATACTGTAGGTAAAGGGTCATACTGTAGGTAAAGGTCATACTGTAGGTAAAGGTCATACTGTAGGTAAAGGGTCATACTGTAGGTAAAGGTCATACTGTAGGTAAAGGGTCATACTGTAGGTAAAGGGTCATACTGTAGGTAAAGAGTCATACTGTAGATAAAGGGTCCTACTGTAGGTAAAGGGTCATACTGTATGTAAAGGTCATACTGTAGGTAAAGGTCATACTGTAGATAAAGGGTCATACTGTAGGTAAAGGTCATACTGTAGGTAAAGGTCATACTGTAGGTAAAGGTCATACTGTAGGTAAAGGGTCATACTGTAGGTAAAGAGTCATACTGTAGGTAAAGGGTCATACTGTATGTAAAGGTCATACTGTAGGTAAAGGTCATACTGTAGATAAAGGGTCATACTGTAGGTAAAGAGTCATACTGTAGGTAAAGAGTCATACTGTAGATAAAGGGTCATACTGTAGGTAAAGAGTCATACTGTAGGTAAAGGTCATACTGCAGGTAAAGAGTCATACTGTAGGTAAAGAGTCATACTGTAGGTAAAGAGATACTGTAGGTAAAGAGTCATACTGTAGATAAAGGGTCATACTGTAGGTAAAGAGTCATACTGCAGGTAAAGAGTCATACTGTAGGTAAAGGTCATACTGTAGGTAAAGAGTCATACTGTAGGTAAAGGGTCATACTGTAGGTAAAGGTCATACTGTAGGTAAAGGGTCATACTGTAGGTAAAGGTCCTTTGTCACTAAAGAGTCTCTAGAAGAAGATTTTACATTTGATGATCGTGATACACCTGCGCTTCATCAGACTCACCTGGACTCCATCACCTCCCTGATTGCCTGCCCTATATATGTCACTCCCTTTGGTTCCTTCCCTATATATGTCCCTCCCTTTGGTTCCTTCCCTATATATGTCCCTCCCTTTGGTTCCTTCCCTATATATGTCTCTCCCTTTGGTTCCTTCCCTATCTATGTCCCTCCCTTTGGTTCCTTCCCTATCTATGTCCCTCCCTTTGGTTCCTTCCCTATCTATGTCCCTCCCTTTGGTTCCTTCCCTATCTATGTCCCTCCCTTTGGTTCCTTCCCTATCTATGTCCCTCCCTTTGGTTCCTTCCCTATCTATGTCCCTCCCTTTGGTTCCTTCCCTATCTATGTCCCTCCCTTTGGTTCCTTCCCTATCTATGTCCCTCCCTTTGGTTCCTTCCCTATATATGTCCCTCCCTTTGGTTTCTTCCCTATATATGTCTCTCCCTATGGTTCCTTCCCTATATATGTCCCTCTCTTTGGTTCCTTCCCTATCTATGTCCCTCCCTTTGGTTCCTTCCCTATCTATGTCCCTCCCTTTGGTTCCTTCCCTATCTATGTCCCTCCCTTTGGTTCCTTCCCTATCTATGTCCCTCCCTTTGGTTCCTTCCCTATCTATGTCCCTCCCTTTGGTTCCTTCCCTATCTATGTCCCTCCCTTTGGTTCCTTCCCTATCTATGTCCCTCCCTTTGGTTCCTTCCCTATCTATGTCCCTCCCTTTGGTTCCTTCCCTATCTATGTCCCTCCCTTTGGTTCCTTCCCTATCTATGTCCCTCCCTTTGGTTCCTTCCCTATATATGTCCCTCTCTTTGGTTCCTTCCCCAGGCATTATTGTTTCTGTTCCAGTGTCATGTCTGTGTGTTGTTTGTGTTTCTTCCCTATATATGCCCCTCTCTTTGGTTCCTTCCCCAGGCGTTATTGTTTCTGTTCCAGTGTCATGTCTGTGTGTTGTTTGTGTTTCTTGTCTATATATGCCCCTCTCTTTGGTTCCTTCCCCAGGCGTTATTGTTTCTGTTCCAGTGTCATGTCTGTGTGTTGTTTGTGTTTCTTCCCTATATATGTCCCTCTCTTTGGTTCCTTCCCCAGGCGTTATTGTTTCTGTTCCAGTGTCATGTCTGTATGTTGTTTGTGTTTCTTCCCTATATATGCCCCTCCCTTTGGTTCCTTCCCCAGGCGTTATTGTTTCTGTTCCAGTGTCATGTCTGTGTGTTGTTTGTGTTCCTTCCCCAGGCGTTATTGTTTCTGTTCCAGTGTCATGTCTGTGTGTTGTTTGTGTTCCTTACCCAGGCGTTATTGTTTCTGTTCCAGTGTCATGTCTGTGTGTTGTTTGTGTTCCTTCCCCAGGCGTTATTGTTTCTGTTCCAGTGTCATGTCTGTGTGTTGTTTGTGTTCCTTCCCCAGGCGTTATTGTTTCTGTTCCAGTGTCATGTCTGTGTGTTGTTTGTGTTTCTTGTTTTGTATTTAGTTGCATTTATTTATTAAAACACTCCCTCCCTGAACTTGCTTCCCGACTCTCAGCGTACTCATTACTCTGCCACTGTGTACTCATTACTCTGCCACTGTGTACTCGTTACTCTGCCACTGTGTACTTATTACTCTGCCACTGTGTACTCGTTACTCTGCCACTGTGTACTCATTACTCTGCCACTGTGTACTCGTTACTCTGCCACTGTGTACTCATTACTCTGCCACTGTGTACTCATTACTCTGCCACTGTGTACTCGTTACTCTGCCACTGTGTACTCGTTACTCTGCCACTGTGTACTCTCTGTTTAGGGCCAAACAGCATTCTAGTTTGCTCTGTTTTTTTTGTTAATTCTTTCCAATGTGTTAGGTAATTATCTTTTTGTTTTCTCATGATTTGGTTGGGTCTAATTGTGTTGCTTTCCTGGGGCTCTGTGGGGTGTGTTTGTGTTTGTGAACAGAGCCCCAGGACCAGCTTGCTTAGGGGACTCTTCTCCAGGTTCATCTCTCTGTAGGTGATGGCTTTGTTATGGAAGGTTTGGGAATCGCTTCCTTTTAGGTGGTTGGAGAATTGAACGGCTCTTTTCTGCATTTTGATAATTAGTGGGTATCGACCTAATTCTGCTCTGCATGCATTATTTGGTGTTCTACGTTGTACATGGAGGATATTTTTGCAGAATTCTGCGTGCAGAGTCTCAATTTGGTGTCTGTCTTTCCTGTGGAAATAAATGTTAGTTTTTTTTGCCCATTTTAACTGCTACACTTGTTTGTGTACATGGATACATGCATTTTATAATGGAGGATGTTCTTCCCCCGACACCACTTTCCATTCATTTGTACAACCCTCATGCCAAATTGAGTCAAGCTTTTTTGAAATCAACAAAGTGTAACGGTCTGAGTGTAGTGGGTGAGGAGTCAGGCGCAGGACGCAGAGAGTTCAGGGGAGTGCTATTTTAATGCACTGATAAACGCTGAACATAAGCCAACCCTCACAAAAACACAGGGCGTACTGAACAAACAAATGCCCCAAACAGGGGGACTTAAACTGTCCAGGGAAAAACCCACAAAATGGGAAAACACACAACCCAATAGACGTGCACACAAGTACACCAAACAGACGATCACAATAATTAATCCCGCACAAGGAACCCTGCGGGCCGGCTGACTAATAAAGCCTACTACCTAACTCAAAACAGGTGCACACAATCAACACATAAGGAGGGGGAGCAGCTAGTAGGCCGGCGACGACGACCGCCGAGCGCCACCCGAACGGGAAGGGGAGTGTCCTTCGGTCGGAGTCGTGACACAAAGTATGAGAGAACTTTACATGTTTGTTTGTCAATTAGGGTGTGCAGGGTGAATACATGGTCTGTCGTACGGTCATTTGGTATATAAAAAAAGCCAATTTGACGTTTGCTCAGTACATCTGGTGTTAACTATAATGCAGAGGATTTTCCCAAGGTTGCTGTTGACGCATATCCCACGGTAGTTATTGGGGTCAAATTTGTCTCCACTTTTTGGTGGATTGGGGTGATCAGTCCTTGGTTCCAAATATTGGGGGAGATACCAGAGCTGAGGATGATGTTAAAGAGTTTAATAATAGCCTAATTGAGTCTGTATATTTAATCATTTCATTTAGGAAACCATCAACCCCACAGGCCTTTTTGGGTTGGAGGGTTTGTATTTTGTCCTGTAATTCATTCCATGTAAATGTAATTCTCTCTCTACCCCCCCCCCCCCCCCCCCCCCCCCCCCCCCCTTCCCTCAGGTTCATTGCTGTGTCAATCCCTCTGAACTACAACAGGAAGCACGTTGACCAGCGTCAGATCATCCTGCTGTCAGGCACCTGGCTCATAGCCCTGGCCGTGGCCTCCCCAGTCATGTTGGGTATCAACAACATCCCACACCGGGACCCCACCGAGTGTAAACTGGAAGATGACAACTACGTGATTTACTCCTCTGTCTGTTCCTTCTTCATCCCCTGTCCCATCATGCTCCTCCTCTACTTCGGCATGTTCCAGGGCCTGAAGAGGTGGGAGGAGGCGCGCAAGGCCAAGCTGAGGAACAGCATCCAGACATGCAGGAAGCTTCAGCATGCAGCCGCAGCCGCCGCCATGCCGACCTCAGGGACCATCCCCGGGCCGCTGCCCATGCCCCTGCCCAGGATCATCGAGAGGGACCTGGCTCAGGCCCGGCTGGGGCTGGAGGATACCGATGACTATCTGCAGCCAGACTGCCCCCCGTTCCCCTCGGCGTACAGGGAGAGGATCAGCTCCGTGCCGTCTATCTCCTACCAGCAGAAGCCGCCGCAGAAGAGGAAGCGAGCCAAGATCAACGGCAGGGAGAGGAAGGCCATGAGGGTTCTTCCTGTTGTGGTGGGTAAGTGCCACAGATTAAAGTTACAGACTTGTCAAAAAGTTGTCAAAAAACTCACAAAAGGCTCCCCTGACTTGTCAAAAACGATTAAGTTCCCCTCAAACCTGTCAAAAACTTACAAAGGTTTCCTTCAAACTTTCGAGTCAGAGTCCTATGAGTCCAGAATCAAGTTTCAAGTGTTTGTGACTGACTCAAGTCCCCATCTCTGCTCCTCCCCCTTTCTCTTTTCTACTGAGGCCTCATAGGGTAGGTTCTACTGAGGCCTCATAGGGTAGGTTCTACTGAGGGCTCATAGGGTAGGTTCTACTGAGGGCTCATAGGGTAGGTTCTACTGAGGGCACATAGGGTAGGTTCTACTGAGGGCTCATAGGGTAGGTTCTACTGAGGGCTCATAGGGTAGGTTCTACTGAGGGCTCATAGGGTAGGTTCTACTGAGGCCTCATAGGGTAGGTTCTACTGAGGGCTCATAGGGTAGGTTCTACTGAGGGCTCATAGGGTAGGTTCTACTGAGGCCTCATAGGGTAGGTTCTACTGAGGGCTCATAGGGTAGGTTCTACTGAGGGCTCATAGGGTAGGTTCTACTGAGGGCTCATAGGGTAGGTTCTACTGAGGGCTCATAGGGTAGGTTCTACTGAGGGCTCATAGGGTAGGTTCTACTGAGGGCACATAGGGTAGGTTCTACTGAGGCCTCATAGGGTAGGTTCTACTGAGGGCTCATAGGGTAGGTTCTACTGAGGGCTCATAGGGTAGGTTCTACTGAGGCCTCATAGGGTAGGTTCTACTGAGGGCTCATAGGGTAGGTTCTACTGAGGGCTCATAGGGTAGGTTCTACTGAGGGCTCATAGGGTAGGTTCTACTGAGGGCACATAGGGTAGGTTCTACTGAGGCCTCATAGGGTAGGTTCTGACTGGTCGTGATCAGACCTGGGTCAAATGCATGTTTTGGGTTCATACTGAATAAACCCCTTATGGCCGGCCTCAAAGCACACATTGCTTTCTCCAAAGGCTTAAATAAAATAAAAAATTAAATACATAATTAAAACACACACGTTGGGAGCCCTAAAAGCTAGACTAGACAGTCACTATCAGATAGTACTGGGAACCGGTTCTCCAGTTATAATGACAGGCTACATTTATAAAATGATGAGAGTATTGTGTTTCCAGCTTCTGATTCACTGACCTGCTTAATGGATGACAATGTTCATCAAACCAGAACCTGGAAATGGATAGAAATGTTAAATCATGAGATGAAGTGATGAAAAGGATAAAATACCCAGCAGGCCGAGCTGGTTGATAGGATGTCATCCAGTTTGGTCCACTGGGAGAGTATTGTGTTTCTCTGGAGTCACACTGACCTGGACATTGATTAAGGGGGCCGTAACAGTCTAAATGGAAAAGATGCAGTGATATACCTCGGGGAATTCTCTATCTCTCATTTCTGAACTTATTCACTTTTGGCCACAGCGTCATCATTCATGAATAATTTGAGGTGGTTGAGTCATTTTCTCAGTGTCAGGCTGATGAGGTGCATTTTTTATGAAACATGCACTATGTTTGAGTGGTGGATGCTGGTGGCACATCCTTCATCTTCATCGGTGAGAGAAAAAAAAACAAAAAAAACCTTCTATAAAAAAGGTGCTGTGTCCTGCGGTGCTCTCATGGCTTCCTGATCCGTCACAATGAACTGCTTCACACTTTCAAAAAGGCTTTCAGAAAGAGGTCATTTGGCTGGCCTAATAGGAGAACTCTTTGGAAGAACCTTTTTTGGGGTTCCGGGTAGAACCCTCTGTGAAAAAAAGGGTTCTACATGGAACCCAAAGGGTTCTGCTTGGAATAGGACAACCAAATATCATTTTTTTTTAGGTAGAACGGTAAGTGTGGTGTGCCTACTGCCATGAGCTACTTTTATTTTTAAATGATTAATGGGAGAAACGACCTTTCTAATGTACAGTGAATGCTACAGTGTTGACAGCAGATACACAGCTTGTTAGGAAAATGCTACAGTGTTGACAGCAGATACACAGCTTGTTAGGAAAATGCTACAGTGTTGACAGCAGATGCACAGCTTGTAAGGAAAATACAGAATGCTACAGTGTTGACAGCAGATACACAGCTTGTTAAGAAAATGCTACAGTGTTGACAGCAGATACACAGCTTGTTAGGGAAAATACAGAATGCTACAGTGTTGACAGCAGATACACAGCTTGTTAGGAAAATACAGAATGCTACAGTGTTGACAGCAGATACACAGCTTGTTAGGAAAATACAGAATGCTACAGTGTTGACAGCAGATACACAGCTTGTTAGGAAAATACAGAATGCTACAGGGTTGACAGCAGATACACAGCTTTTAGGAAAATACAGAATGCTACAGTGTTGACAGCAGATACACAGCTTGACAGCAGATACACAGCTTGTTAGGAAAATACAGAATGCTACAGTGTTGACAGCAGATACACGGCTTGTTAGGAAAATGCTACAGTGTTGACAGCAGATACACGGCTTGTTAGGAAAATACAGAATGCTACAGGGTTGACAGCAGATACACAGCTTGACAGCAGATACACAGCTTGTTAGGAAAATACAGAATGCTACAGTGTTGACAGCAGATACACAGCTTGTTAGGAAAATGCTACAGTGTTGACAGTAGATACACAGCTTGTTAGGAAAATACAGAATGCTACAGGGTTGACAGCAGATACACAGCTTGTTAGGAAAATGCTACAGTGTTGACTGCAGATACACAGCTTGTTAGAAAAATGCTACAGTGTTGACAGCAGATTCACAGCTTGTTAGGAAAATGCTACAGTGTTGACAGCAGATTCACAGCTTGTTAGGAAAATGCTACAGTGTTGACAGCAGATACACAGCTTGTTAGGAAAATGCTACAGTGTTGACAGCAGATTCACAGCTTGTTAGGAAAATGCTACAGTGTTGACAGCAGATTCACAGCTTGTTAGGAAAATGCTACAGTGTTGACAGCAGATACACAGCTTGTTAGGAAAATGCTACAGTGTTGACAGCAGATTCACAGCTTGTTAGGAAAATGCTACAGTGTTGACAGCAGATACACAGCTTGTTAGGAAAATGCTACAGTGTTGACAGCAGATGCTAAATTATTATGCACTATTCATCAATAATGAAAAGTTAATGATAAGCAACTACATGTTGTCGGCAAGCAACACAAAACAAATGGTCAAACAGGTTAAAAACATTTACCAATCAAATCATACCAAAAGGTCATCAGACCCAGCCCATAGCTAATACTGTATACCTAGGAGGCTGTGTTTACTAAACCCAAATTAGGAAAGCCCTTGGACATCAGTAGCATCTTATCGGAGAAACTGATGACGAGGGACTACACTTTATCATGTAGGCTCCTGTAGACTTCCCAGGCAACATAACTAAGGTAAAGGTTTGTGGTCATCAGACGTTAGGTCTGACAGAAGGTCTGTAGTCATCAGATGCTAGGTCTGACAGGAGGTCTGTAGTCATCAGATGCTAGGTCTGACAGAAGGTCTGTAGTCATCAGATGCTAGGTCTGACAGAAGGTCTGTAGTCATCAGATGCTAGATCTGACAGAAGGTCTGTTAGACAGAAGGTCTGTAGGCATCAGACACTAGGTATAACAGAATGTCTGTTAGACAGGTCTGTAGTCATCAGATGCTAGGTCTGACAGAAGGTCTGTAGTCATCAGATGCTAGGTCTGACAGAAGGTCTGTAGTCATCAGATGCTAGATCTGACAGAAGGTCTGTTAGACAGAAGGTCTGTAGGCATCAGATGCTAGGTATAACAGAATGTCTGTTAGACAGGTCTGTAGTCATCAGATGCTAGGTCTGACAGAAGGTCTGTAGTCATCAGATGCTAGGTCTAACAGAAGGTCTGTAGTCTTCAGATGCTAGGTCTGACAGAAGGTCTGTAGTCATCAGATGCTAGGTCTGACAGAAGGTCTGTTAGACAGAAGGTCTGTAGTCATCAGATGCTAGGTCTAAAAGAAGGTATGTAGTCATCAGATGCTAGGTATAACAGAAGGTCTGTTAGACAGAAGGTCTGTAGTAATCAGATGCTAGGTCTGACAGAAGGTATGTTAGACAGAAGGTCTGTAGTCATCAGATGCTAGGTCTAACAGAAGGTCTGTAGTCATCAGATGCTAGGTCTGATGGAAGGTCTGTAGTCATCAGATGCTAGGTCTGACAGAAGGTCTGTTTGACAGAAGGTCTGTAGTCATCAGATGCTAGGTCTAATAGAAGGTCTGTAGTCATCAGATGCTAGGTCTGACAGAAGGTCTGTAGTCATCAGATGCTAGGTCTGACAGAAGGTCTGTAGTCATCAGATGCTAGATCTGACAGAAGGTCTGTTAGACAGAAGGTCTGTAGGCATCAGACGCTAGGTATAACAGAATGTCTGTTAGACAGGTCTGTAGTCATCAGATGCTAGGTCTGACAGAAGGTCTGTAGTCATCAGATGCTAGGTCTAACAGAAGGTCTGTAGTCATCAGATGCTAGGTCTGACAGAAGGTCTGTAGTCATCAGATGCTAGGTCTGTCAGAAGGTCTGTTAGACAGGAGGTCTGTGGTCATCAGATGCTAGGTCTAACAGAAGGTCTGTAGTCATCAGATGCTAGGTCTGACAGAAGGGCTGTTAGACAGAAGGTCTGTAGTCATCAGATGCTAGGTCTAAAAGAAGGTCTGTAGTCATCAGATGCTAGGTATAACAGAAGGTCTGTTAGACAGAAGGTCTGTAGTCATCAGATGCTAGGTCTGACAGAAGGTCTGTAGTCATCAGATGCTGGGTCTAATAGAAGGTCTGGACATCAGATGCTAGGTCTAATAGAAGGTCTGTTAGACATGAGATGCTAGGTCTAATAGAAGGGCTGTAGTCATCAGATGCTAGGTCTGATGGAAGGTCTGTAGTCATCAGATGCTAGGTCTGACAGAAGATCTGTAGTCATCAGACGCTAGATATAACAGAATGTCTGTTAGACATGTCTGTAGTCATCAGATGCTAGGTCTGACAGAAGGTCTGTAGTCATCAGATGCTAGGTCTAACAGAAGGTCTGTAGTCATCAGATCCTAGGTCTGACAGAAGGTCTGTTAGACAGGTCTGTAGTCATCAGATGCTAGGTATAACAGAAGGTCTGTAGTCATCAGATGCTAGGTCTGACAGAAGGTCTGTAGTCATCAGACGCCCGGTCTGACAGAAGGTCTTTTGTCATCAGATGCTAGGTCTGACAGAAGGTCTGTTGTCATCAGGTGCTAGGTCTGACAGAAGGTCTGTAGTCATCAGATGCTGGGTCTAATAGAAGGTCTGGACATCAGATGCTAGGTCTAATAGAAGGTCTGTTAGACATCAGATGCTAGGTCTAATAGAAGGTCTGTAGTCATCAGATGCTAGGTCTAATAGAAGGGCTGTAGTCATCAGATGCTAGGTCTGACAGAAGGTCTGTTAGACAGAAGGTCTGTAGTCATCAGACGCTAGGTCTGACAGAAGGTCTGTAGTAATCAGATGCTAGGTTTGACAGGTCTGTTAGACAGAAGGTCTGTAGTCATCAGATGCTAGGTCTGACAGAAGGTCTGTAGACATCAGATGCTAGGTTTGACAGAAGATCTGTTAGACAGAAGGTCTGTAGTCATCAGATGCTAGGTCTGACAGAAGGTCTGTAGTCATCAGATGCTAGGTCTGACAGAAGGTCTGTAGTCATCAGATGCTAGGTCTGACAGAAGGTCTGTTAGACAGAAGGTCTGTAGACATCAGATGCTAGGTCTGACAGAAGGTTCGTAGTCATCAGATGCTACGTCTGACAGAAGGTTCGTAGTCATCAGATGCTAGGTCTGATAGAAGGTCTGTAGTCATCAGATGCTAGGTCTGACAGAAGGTCTGTTAGACAGAAGGTCTGTAGACATCAGATGCTACGTCTGACAGAAGGTCTGTAGTCATCAGATGCTAGGTCTGACAGAAGGTCTGTAGACCTATTAGAAGTGTGACTTTAGGCCGCCGTTCTCCACCTGACTAAGTTTAGCTTAAAGCCTTCAATCCAGACATTATGTACCACTTTGGATCGTCTTAACCCCACGACACACATGACCACAGGTTTAAGTATAGAGGTGCCTACTGATTCGTTCACGGCTTCAACTAATGAGCAGAAACAGATGGAAGTGTTGAGGAGAGTTAAATGTCTTCATTAGTCTCCAGCCAGACTGACGGATGTTCCTCTCTGTCTTTGGTAATCTATGTGGGAGACCATGTGCGTGGTGACTCATTACACAGATAGTCATTTCACAGTACCATGCCCAATCCAAACATAATGTGGATATTGTCAGCAAAAGTTCCAGAAACTATGATTGTGATCTGCGTAATCAGGTCAGCTCTGTACAAGCTTGGTTTGCTTCAGCAGTGTGAAAAGCCCATCTGCGTTTCTAATAAACAAACAGAGTTTAAAGTAAGAACAAACAACAAAGAATCGCTGCTGTTCAACAGATCAGGGTAGACTAGTGGTTAGAGTGGAGGGGCGGCAGCGTAGCCTAGTGGTTAGAGTGGAGGGGCGGCAGCGTAGCCTAGTGGTTAGAGTGGAGGGGCAGCAGGGTAGACTAGTGGTTAGAGTGGAGGGGCGGCAGGGTAGACTAGTGGTTAGAGTGGAGGGGCGGCAGGGTAGACTAGTGGTTAGAGTGGAGGGGCGGCAGCGTAGCCTAGTGGTTAGAGTGGAGGGATGGCAGGGTAGACTAGTGGTTAGAGTGGAGGGGCAGCAGGGTAGACTAGTGGTTAGAGTGGAGGGGCAGCAGGGTAGCCTAGTGGTTAGAGTGGAGGGGCGGCAGGGTAGACTAGTGGTTAGAGTGGAGGGCCGGCAGGGTAGACTAGTGGTTAGAGTGGAGGGGCGGCAGGGTAGACTAGTGGTTAGAGTGGAGGGGCGGCAGCGTAGCCTAGTGGTTAGAGTGGAGGGGCAGCAGGGTAGACTAGTGGTTAGAGTGGAGGGGCGGCAGCGTAGCATAGTGGTTAGAGTGGAGGGGCAGCAGGGTAGACTAGTGGTTAGAGTGGAGGGGCGGCAGGGTAGCCTAGTGGTTAGAGTGGAGGGGAGGCAGGTAGCCTAGTGGTTAGAGTGGAGGGGCGGCAGCGTAGCCTAGTGGTTAGAGTGGAGGGGAGGCAGGTAGACTAGTGGTTAGAGTGGAGGGGCGGCAGGGTAGACTAGTGGTTAGAGTGGAGGGGTGGAGGGGCGGCAGGGTAGACTAGTGGTTAGAGTGGAGGGGCAGCAGGGTAGCCTAGTGGTTAGAGTGGAGGGGCGGCAGGTAGACTAGTGGTTAGAGTGGAGGGGCGGCAGCGTAGCCTAGTGGTTAGAGTGGAGGGGCAGCAGGGTAGACTAGTGGTTAGAGTGGAGGGGCGGCAGGGTAGACTAGTGGTTAGAGTGGAGGGGTGGAGGGGCGGCAGGGTAGACTAGTGGTTAGAGTGGAGGGGCGGCAGCGTAGCCTAGTGGTTAGAGTGGAGGGGCGGCAGCGTAGCCTAGTGGTTAGAGTGGAGGGGCGGCAGCGTAGCCTAGTGGTTAGAGTGGAGGGGCGGCAGCGTAGCCTAGTGGTTAGAGTGGAGGGGCGGCAGGGTAGACTAGTGGTTAGAGTGGAGGGGCAGCAGGGTAGACTAGTGGTTAGAGTGGAGGGGCGGCAGGGTAGACTAGTGGTTAGAGTGGAGGGGCGGCAGGGTAGACTAGTGGTTAGAGTGGAGGGGCGGCAGGGTAGACTAGTGGTTAGAGTGGAGGGGCGGCAGGGTAGACTAGTGGTTAGAGTGGAGGGGCGGCAGGGTAGACTAGTGGTTAGAGTGGAGGGGCGGCAGGGTAGCCTAGTGGTTAGAGTGGAGGGGCGGCAGGGTAGGCTAGTGGTTAGAGTGGAGGGGCGGCAGGGTAGACTAGTGGTTAGAGTGGAGGGGCGGCAGGGTAGACTAGTGGTTAGAGTGGAGGGACGGCAGGGTAGACTAGTGGTTAGAGTGGAGGGACGGCAGGGTAGACTAGTGGTTAGAGTGGAGGGGCAGCAGGGTAGCCTAGTGGTTAGAGTGGAGGGGCAGCAGGGTAGCCTAGTGGTTAGAGTGGAGGGGCGGCAGGGTAGACTAGTGGTTAGAGTGGAGGGGCGGCAGGGTAGACTAGTGGTTAGAGTGGAGGGGCGGCAGCGTAGCCTAGTGGTTAGAGTGGAGGGGCGGCAGGGTAGACTAGTGGTTAGAGTGGAGGGGCGGCAGGGTAGACTAGTGGTTAGAGTGGAGGGCCGGCAGGGTAGACTAGTGGTTAGAGTGGAGGGCCGGCAGGGTAGACTAGTGGTTAGAGTGGAGGGGCGGCAGGGTAGACTAGTGGTTAGAGTGGAGGGGCGGCAGGGTAGACTAGTGGTTAGAGTGGAGGGGCGGCAGGGTAGACTAGTGGTTAGAGTGGAGGGGCGGCAGGGTAGACTAGTGGTTAGAGTGGAGGGCCGGCAGGGTAGACTAGTGGTTAGAGTGGAGGGGCGGCAGGGTAGACTAGTGGTTAGAGTGGAGGGGCGGCAGGGTAGACTAGTGGTTAGAGTGGAGGGGCGGCAGGGTAGACTAGTGGTTAGAGTGGAGGGGCGGCAGGGTAGACTAGTGGTTAGAGTGGAGGGGCGGCAGGGTAGACTAGTGGTTAGAGTGGAGGGGCGGCAGGGTAGACTAGTGGTTAGAGTGGAGGGGCGGCAGCGTAGACTAGTGGTTAGAGTGGAGGGCCGGCAGGGTAGACTAGTGGTTAGAGTGGAGGGGCGGCAGGGTAGACTAGTGGTTAGAGTGGAGGGGCGGCAGGGTAGACTAGTGGTTAGAGTGGAGGGGCGGCAGGGTAGACTAGTGGTTAGAGTGGAGGGGCGGCAGGGTAGACTAGTGGTTAGAGTGGAGGGGCGGCAGGGTAGACTAGTGGTTAGAGTGGAGGGGCGGCAGGGTAGACTAGTGGTTAGAGTGGAGGGGCGGCAGCGTAGACTAGTGGTTAGAGTGGAGGGGCGGCAGCGTAGCCTAGTGGTTAGAGTGGAGGGGCGGCAGCGTAGCCTAGTGGTTAGAGTGGAGGGGCGGCAGGGTAGACTAGTGGTTAGAGTGGAGGGGCGGCAGGGTAGACTAGTGGTTAGAGTGGAGTGGCGGCAGGGTAGACTAGTGGTTAGAGTGGAGGGGCGGCAGGGTAGACTAGTGGTTAGAGTGGAGGGGCGGCAGCGTAGACTAGTGGTTAGAGTGGAGGGGCGGCAGGGTAGACTAGTGGTTAGAGTGGAGGGGCGGCAGGGTAGACTAGTGGTTAGAGTGGAGGGGCGGCAGCGTAGCCTAGTGGTTAGAGTGGAGGGGCGGCAGCGTAGACTAGTGGTTAGAGTGGAGGGGTGGAGGGGCGGCAGCGTAGCCTAGTGGTTAGAGTGGAGGGGCGGCAGCGTAGCCTAGTGGTTAGAGTGGAGGGGCGGCAGGGTAGACTAGTGGTTAGAGTGGAGGGGCGGCAGGGTAGACTAGTGGTTAGAGTGGAGGGGCGGCAGGGTAGACTAGTGGTTAGAGTGGAGGGGCGGCAGGGTAGACTAGTGGTTAGAGTGGAGGGGCGGCAGGGTAGACTAGTGGTTAGAGTGGAGGGGCGGCAGGGTAGACTAGTGGTTAGAGTGGAGGGGAGGCAGCGTAGCCTAGTGGTTAGAGTGGAGGGGCGGCAGGGTAGACTAGTGGTTAGAGTGGAGGGGCGGCAGCGTAGCCTAGTGGTTAGAGTGGAGGGGCGGCAGGGTAGACTAGTGGTTAGAGTGGAGGGGCGGCAGGGTAGACTAGTGGTTAGAGTGGAGGGGCGGCAGGGTAGACTAGTGGTTAGAGTGGAGGGGCGGCAGGGTAGACTAGTGGTTAGAGTGGAGGGGCGGCAGGGTAGCCTAGTGGTTAGAGTGGAGGGGCGGCAGGTAGACTAGTGGTTAGAGTGGAGGGGCGGCAGGGTAGACTAGTGGTTAGAGTGGAGGGGCGGCAGGGTAGACTAGTGGTTAGAGTGGAGGGGCGGCAGGGTAGACTAGTGGTTAGAGTGGAGGGGCGGCAGGGTAGACTAGTGGTTAGAGTGGAGGGGCGGCAGGGTAGCCTAGTGGTTAGAGTGGAGGGGCGGCAGGTAGACTAGTGGTTAGAGTGGAGGGGCGGCAGCGTGGACTAGTGGTTAGAGTGGAGGGGCGGCAGGGTAGACTAGTGGTTAGAGTGGAGGGGCGGCAGGGTAGACTAGTGGTAAGAGTGGAGGGGCGGCAGGGTAGCCTAGTGGTTAGAGTGGAGGGGCGGCAGGTAGACTAGTGGTTAGAGTGGAGGGGCGGCAGGGTAGACTAGTGGTTAGAGTGGAGGGGCGGCAGCGTAGCCTAGTGGTTAGAGTGGAGGGGCGGCAGCGTAGCCTAGTGGTTAGAGTGGAGGGGCGGCAGCGTAGACTAGTGGTTAGAGTGGAGGGGCGGCAGCGTAGACTAGTGGTTAGAGTGGAGGGGCGGCAGCGTAGCCTAGTGGTTAGAGTGGAGGGGCGGCAGCGTAGCCTAGTGGTTAGAGTGGAGGGGCGGCAGCGTAGCCTAGTGGTTAGAGTGGAGGGGCGGCAGGGTAGACTAGTGGTTAGAGTGGAGGGGCGGCAGGGTAGACTAGTGGTTAGAGTGGAGGGGCGGCAGGGTAGACTAGTGGTTAGAGTGGAGGGGCGGCAGGGTAGACTAGTGGTTAGAGTGGAGGGGCGGCAGGGTAGACTAGTGGTTAGAGTGGAGGGGTGGAGGGGCGGCAGCGTAGACTAGTGGTTAGAGTGGAGGGGCGGCAGGGTAGACTAGTGGTTAGAGTGGAGGGGTGGAGGGGCGGCAGGGTAGACTAGTGGTTAGAGTGGAGGGGCGGCAGCGTAGACTAGTGGTTAGAGTGGAGGGGCGGCAGGGTAGACTAGTGGTTAGAGTGGAGGGGTGGAGGGGCGGCAGCGTAGCTTAGTGGTTAGAGTGGAGGGGCGGCAGGGTAGACTAGTGGTTAGAGTGGAGGGGAGGCAGGTAGACTAGTGGTTAGAGTGGAGGGGAGGCAGGTAGACTAGTGGTTAGAGTGGAGGGGTGGCAAGTAGCCTAGTGGTTAGAGTGGAGGGGCGGCAGGGTAGCCTAGTGGTTAGAGTGGAGGGGCGGCAGCGTAGCCTAGTGGTTAGAGTGGAGGGGCGGCAGCGTAGCCTAGTGGTTAGAGTGGAGGGCCGGCAGGGTAGCCTAGTGGTTAGAGTGGAGGGGCGGCAGCGTAGCCTAGTGGTTAGAGTGGAGGGGCGGCAGCGTAGACTAGTGGTTAGAGTGGAGGGGCGGCAGCGTAGCCTAGTGGTTAGAGTGGAGGGGCGGCAGCGTAGCCTAGTGGTTAGAGTGGAGGGGCGGCAGGGTAGCCTAGTGGTTAGAGTGGAGGGGCGGCAGCGTAGACTAGTGTTTAGAGTGGAGGGGCGGCAGGGTAGCCTAGTGGTTAGAGTGGAGGGGCGGCAGCGTAGCCTAGTGGTTAGAGTGGAGGGTCGGCAGGGTAGCCTAGTGGTTAGAGTGGAGGGGCGGCAGGGTAGCCTAGTGGTTAGAGTGGAGGGGCGGCAGCGTAGCCTAGTGGTTAGAGTGGAGGGGCGGCAGGGTAGCCTAGTGGTTAGAGTGGAGGGGCGGCAGGGGAGCCTAGTGGTTAGAGTGGAGGGGCGGCAGGGTAGCCTAGTGGTTAGAGTGGAGGGGCGGCAGGGTAGCCTAGTGGTTAGAGTGGAGGGGCGGCAGGGTAGCCTAGTGGTTGGACTAGTAACCGGAAGGTTGCAAGTTCAAACCCCCGAGCTGACAAGGTACAAATCTGTCGTTCTACCCCTGAACAGGCAGTTAACCCGCTGTTCCTAGGCCGTCATTGAAAATAAGAATTTGTTCTTAACTGACTTGCCTAGTTAAATAAAGATAAAATAAATATACTTTTTTTTTTTTTAAACAGATCAGGGTTGTTTTCCAGCTGACTTTGAATTTAAGTTGATCCTTAAATTTGATCGTGTCCCAGGACAGGAGGCAGTTGGTATCAGGTAACACTCAGAGCGTCACATCAATTAGTATTAGCAGGAAACACAGTTTACCATGCAGGGCCCTCTGCTGGGGACACGACAGGCTGTCCCTCATAACATCAGGCAGTCAGTGAGGGTGGTTCCTGTTGAAGACAACACAAATCAACACAAATGTCGGCCGTATCCACTCAGTAGATACACGGCTGGGTGTCAAATAGTTGGGAAATTAACAGAAAAATTTGTCTGTTCTGTGGTCAGAGACGAGGCTGTGCACGGCCGGCGTTCGTGTTGGTCTTGTTCTTTACATTGAGGGTAGACATTAAGATGTCATTGAGGGTAGTGATTCCTACACGGAACGTTGGGAACATAAGAGGGGAAAGGAAGGAGAAGCATTTAGCTAATACAGACAGACAGATAGACAGGCAGGCAGGCAGACAGACAGACAGACAGACAGACAGACAGACAGACAGACAGACAGAAGATCCTCTCCTACTAGACAGACAGACAGACAGACAGACAGACAGACAGACAGACAGACAGACAGAAGATCCTCTCCTACACAGACAGACAGACAGACAGACAGACAGACAGACAGACAGACAGACAGACAGACAGACATCAGATCCTCTCCTACTAGACAGACAGACAGACAGACAGACAGACAGACATCCTCTATTTTTCCTCTTTGGCAACAACACTTATTCTGTCGAAGGGTTAAAGGACAGACAATTTTCTGTTTCCAATTTGTAAAAAGCATTTGTTGACTGTAATTGTTTGATTGCTTTATGGGGAAGCTCAATAAGGAAGCTCAATAAGGAAGCTCAATAAGGAATAGGGAAGCTCAATAAGGAAGCTCAATAAGGAAGGAGCACAGAATCCTTCCAGGGGTGCTCCGGATGAGTTAGGGACTGGCAAGCAGGGTTCAAATGACCCAGTGGAAATTGGAAACATTTATGAAGGTTAATCCAACTGACATTTTGGGATGTTCTAGGGGGGTTGCCCATACTCTCTAGGGCGTGCCCGACATATCTTGGGGGTGTCTGACATCAAAGTGTTTGACTTGTGGGGGGGGGTCCACATCGATATTAAAATGATCACCCCCGTTTATGCATGGAGATGAAGACAGACTGTCCCTTAAGAGTAAAGTCTCTCCAGATGAAGACAGACTGTCTCTTAATTAAGAGTATAGTATCTCCAGAGGAAGACAGACTGTCTCTTAATTAAGAGTAACGTCTCTCCAGAGGAAGACAGACTGTCTCTTAATTAAGAGTATAGTATCTCCAGAGGAAGACAGACTGTCTCTTAATTAAGAGTATAGTATCTCCAGAGGAAGACAGACTGTGTCTTAATTAAGAGTATAGTATCTCCAGAGGAAGACAGACTGTCTCTTAATTAAGAGTATAGTATCTCCAGAGGAAGACAGACTGTCTCTTATTTAAGAGTAAAGTCTCTCCAGAGGAAGACAGACTGTCTCTTAATTAAGAGTAACGTCTCTCCAGAGGAAGACAGACTGTCTCTTAATTAAGAGTATAGTATCTCCAGAGGAAGACAGACTGTCTCTTAATTAAGAGTATAGTATCTCCAGAGGAAGACAGACTGTCTCTTAATTAAGAGTATAGTATCTCCAGAGGAAGACAGACTGTCTCTTAAGAGTAAAGTCTCTCCAGAGGAAGACAGACTGTCTCTTAATTAAGAGTATAGTATCTCCAGAGGAAGACAGACTGTCTCTTAATTGAGTATAGTATCTCCAGAGGAAGACAGACTGTCTCTTAATTGAGTATAGTATCTCCAGAGGAAGACAGACTGTCTCTTAATTAAGAGTATATTATCTCCAGAGGAAGACAGACTGTCTCTTAATTAAGAGTAAAGTCTCTCCAGAGGAAGACAGACTGTCTCTTAATTAAGAGTAACGTCTCTCCAGAGGAAGACAGACTGTCTCTTAATTAAGAGTAACGTCTCTCCAGAGGAAGACAGACTGTCTCTTAATTAAGAGTAACGTCTCTCCAGAGGAAGACAGACTGTCTCTTAATTAAGAGTATAGTATCTCCAGAGGAAGACAGACTGTCTCTTAATTAAGAGTAAAGTCTCTCCAGAGGAAGACAGACTGTCTCTTAAGAGTAAAGTCTCTCCAGAGGAAGACAGACTGTCTCTTAAGAGTAAAGTCTCTCCACCTCCCAGAGAGTTGAGGGTATAAATTCAGCCCCTCGTCCAATGAACACCTAACCAATGAATCATACAACGCATGGAGACACTCCAGACAAATGGCTTCTATCTACTGTCAGTTGCCTCTTGATTAAGTGTCCAGGGAAGCTCTGATTCACAGCTGTAGGTGGTTGGTGGGTCTTGATTAAGTGTCTGTCCAGGGAAGCTCTGATTCACAGCTGTAGGTGGTTGGTGGGTCTTGATTAAGTGTCTGGCCAGGGAAGCTCTGATTCACAGCTGTAGGTGGTTGGTGGGTCTTGATTAAGTGTCTGTCCAGGGAAGCTCTGATTCACAGCTGTAGGTGGTTGGTGGGTCTTGATTAAGTGTCTGTCCAGGGAAGCTCTGATTCACAGCTGTAGGTGGTTGGTGGTCTTGATCAAGTGTCTGTCCAGGGAAGCTCTGATTCACAGCTGTAGGTGGTTGGTGGGTCTTGATCAAGTGTCTGGCCAGGGAAGCTCTGATTCACAGCTGTAGGTGGTTGGTGGGTCTTGGTTAAGTGTCTGTCCAGGGAAGCTCTGATTCACAGCTGTAGGTGGTTGGTGGGTCTTGATTAAGTGTCTGGCCAGGGAAGCTCTGATTCACAGCTGTAGGTGGTTGGTGGGTCTTGATTAAGTGTCTGGCCAGGGAAGCTCTGATTCACAGCTGTAGGTGGTTGGTGGGTCTTGATTAAGTGTCAAGGTAAGCTCTGATTCACAGCTATAGGTGGTTGGTGGGTCTTGATTAAGTGTCCAGGGAAGCTCTGATTCACAGCTGTAGGTGGTTGGTGGGTCTTGATTAAGTGTCCAGGGAAGCTCTGATTCACAGCTGTAGGTGGTTGGTGGGTCTTGATTAAGTGTCTGGCCAGGGAAGCTCTGATTCACAGCTGTAGAGGGAAACTAAGCTTATTAGGTTGCAGTATCAGTTCCAGAGGGAGGAAGAGCTTCCCTGTTCAGGAGCTGGTACTACCTAGATTATATCCCAAATAGCAGCCTATTCCCTATTTAGTGCACTACTTTTGTCCAGAGGTTTATGACGGTTCTAGTCAAAAGTAGTGCACTACATAGGGAATAGGGTACAGTTTAGGGCGCAACCCTAATCTGTATCGCTACTCAACCCCGACCTCCAAGCACTTGACTGAGTATTTATAGCAATCCCATCAACATTCCTGCATTATTCACCTCACCAGAGAGGCACGTTTCTAATCTACAAGGACATCAGCCATGCTGTCCATTTATCTCACTCTCATCGCCATATTGTAAACACTTTTTTTTGGGGGGGGGGGGGGATTCATCCCAAATGGCACCCTATTCCCTACATAGTGCACTACTTTTGACCAGGAATAGGGCGCTATTTGGGATTCCCCCGTATTAATGTTGACGGGGTCTAGGCAGTGTAAATGAGTGTTACCCAGCCGCGGAGGTGTCGTTGTGAATTGATTGCGTGTGAAGAAATAGCTTGGGTTGCTAACCCTGTGGCAACATTAAATGATCAACCGGCTGTACATTTACTTACCCTCTCATGGTTGGAAAAGGACATTAACAAATGTTTTACCCAGAATGAGCTCTCTCTCTCTCTCTGTCTCTCTCTGTCTCTCTCTCTCTCTCTGTCTCTCTCTGTCTCTCCCTGTCTCTCCCTGTCTCTCTCTCTCTCTCTCTCTCTCTCTGTCTCTCCCTGTCTCTCTCTCTCTCTCTCTCTCTCTCTCTCTCTCTCTGTCTCTCCCTGTCTCTCTCTCTCTCTCTCTCTCTCTGTCTCTCTCTCTCTCTGTCTCTCTCTGTCTCTCCCTGTGTCTCTCTCTCTCTCTCTCTCTGTCTCTCTCTCTCTCTCTCCTCTCTCTCATTAGTGTGTGTCGGTCTTTGTAAAGCGTCAACACGGCACTTTATAAAATGGAGTGTTTTCTGCTTCAGGGGCAAAAGGAGAATAAAAAATAATTGTAAAAAATGTGTGAAGGTTAAACTGCTGATTAATGTTTCTTTGAGTTAAGTCTCCATGAAATAGCAATAAGACTGACGTGGTAGATTGGCTGTGCTTCACTTATCAGATCAGATGGGGTTGGCAGTGGAACAGTAAAGTCTGTGGTTGTAGGGAGATTTTACACCACTTTGACTCAGCTTCTGCTTGGTCTTGGTAACAACGGTTATAAAGACCTACAGTAGGTAGATAAAGACCTACAGTAGGTAGATCATAGGTAGATAAAGACCTACAGTAGGTAGATAAAGACCTACAGTATGTAGATAAATACCTACAGTATGTAGATAAAGACCTACAGTAGGTAGATAAAGACCTACAGTATGTAGATAAAGACCTACAGTATGTAGATAAAGACCTACAGTAGGTAGATAAAGACCTACAGTAGGTAGATAAAGACCTACAGTAGGTAGATAAAGACCTACAGTAGGTAGATAAAGACCTACAGTAGGTAGATAAAGACCTACAGTAGGTAGATAATAGGTAGATAAAGACCTACAGTAGGTAGATAAAGACCTACAGTAGGTAGATAATAGGTAGATAAAGACCTACAGTATGTAGATAAAGACCTACAGTAGGTAGATAAAGACCTACAGTAGGTAGATAATAGGTAGATAAAGACCTACAGTATGTAGATAAAGACCTACAGTAGGTAGATAAAGACCTACAGTAGGTAGATAATAGGTAGATAAAGACCTACAGTAGGTAGATAAAGACCTACAGTAGGTAGATAATAGGTAGATAAAGACCTACAGTATGTAGATAAAGACCTACAGTAGGTAGATAAAGACCTACAGTAGGTAGATAATAGGTAGATAAAGACCTACAGTATGTAGATAAAGACCTACAGTATGTAGATAAAGACCTACAGTAGGTAGATAATAGGTAGATAAAGACCTACAGTATGTAGATAATAGGTAGATAAAGACCTACAGTAGGTAGATAAAGACCTACAGTAGGTAGATAAAGACCTACAGTAGGTAGATAATAGGTAGATAAAGACCTACAGTAGGTAGATAAAGACCTACAGTAGGTAGATAAAGACCTACAGTAGGTAGATAATAGGTAGATAAAGACCTACAGTATGTAGATAAAGACCTACAGTATGTAGATAAAGACCTACAGTATGTAGATAAAGACCTACAGTATGTAGATAAAGACCTACAGTAGGTAGATAAAGACCTACAGTAGGTAGATAATAGGTAGATAAAGACCTACAGTATGTAGATAAAGACCTACAGTATGTAGATAAAGACCTACAGTAGGTAGATAAAGACCTACAGTATGTAGATAAAGACCTACAGTATGTAGATAAAGACCTACAGTAGGTAGATAAAGACCTACAGTAGGTAGATAAAGACCTACAGTAGGTAGATAAAGACCTACAGTAGGTAGATAAAGACCTACAGTACGTACATAAAGACCTACAGTATGTAGATAAAGACCTACAGTATGTAGATAAAGACCTACAGTAGGTAGATAAAGACCTACAGTAGATAGATAAAGACCTACAGTAGGTAGATAAAGACCTACAGTAGGTAGATAAAGACCTAGATATAAGTTGATTGATTTATAATTGATGGGATATTTTCCAGACTCTCAATGCTCTTACATAGTAAGAAGGTAAAGTCACCTCATCTAATGAATCAATCATCCGTGAATCAATTAATGGATCCATTATTCAGAACAGTCCCCTAACCTCTCCTCTCCTCCTCCTCCTCCCCTCAGGTTGCTTCCTGTTCTGCTGGACCCCGTTCTTCGTCGTCCACACCACCCGGGCCCTGTGTGCTACCTGCTACATCCCGCAGGCCCTGATAAGCACCGTCACCTGGCTGGGCTACGTCAACAGCGCCCTCAACCCCATTATCTACACGGTCTTCAACACAGAGTTCAGGAAGTTCTTCAAGAAGTCCCTCCACTCATTCAGCTGCTGCTGACGTCAGCCCCACACCGCAGGAACAATGGTAGCGCTAACCGTACTCTCACAGAAGGCGTATATTACTGCACAGGCATTTCCAGTTGGGGTCAGTTCAGAAGGTACACAAAAAAAAATGTCCAATTATCTTCAATGCTTTTCGGTGAGGAGAATGTGGAATTGACTTTCTTAATTGCCTGGGGATGGCCCAGGGCTAAATCTGTATGTATTGCTCTGGGGTGGCCAACCCTCCTCCTGGACAGCTACTTAGTGAACAGGTTTTTGCTACAACCCTACCCTAAACAGATGACCTTGATCAGCAGGGATGGAGCCAGCACACCCTGTAGATCTCCAGGAGGAGGTTACAAGTTAAACCTTCATTTAACTAGGCAAGTCAGTTAAAGAACACATTCTTATTTACAATGACGGCCTACCGGGGATCAGTGTGTTAACTGCTTTGTTCAGGGGCAGAACAACAGATTTTTACCCTTGTCAGCTTGGGGATTCGATCCAGCAACCTTTAGGTTACCGACCCAACGCTCTAACCACTAGGCTACATGCTGGTTACTGACCCAACGCTCTAACCACTAGGCTACCTGCTGGTTACTGACCCGACGCTCTAACCACTAGTCTACCTGCTGGTTACTGACCCAACGCTCTAACCACTAGGCTACCTGCTGCCTCAACCCCATAGTCATGCCACTGAGATATGGGTATATGAGTGTTGTGGGTGGGCGGAGTTGGGTGGGCGGAGTCTGAGACCATTCCAATTGTTCTAAAGTAACATCGCTATCCATCCTGGATACCATGGCGATGCTGGCTTTGCATTGTTTATTACAGGTGTGGTATGAGGCTTAATACTAGCATTATAACAGTCTTACGACGGTGTTATTACAGCCCTGTGATTACACCTTTAAATCTGAAGTTATTTAGCTGACAGCATTATGAAGAACAGAAGCTAATCAATGAATGCATTCATACAGTGTGTATGATACTGAAGCTTTAGCCTGTAACCTCGTATACAAATCCATTCAAATGTTGTTTTATTTCATTTTTGAAAGTTTGTTGTAATGTTGTTTGTTTTTGCCATTTTAACTGAAGCCAATACTTTGACTGTGTCTGCCTGTAACAGCAGTCTGTTTGTCGGGTCATTGACAGTGCCTACTGTTTTACCATATCCACGTTTTATGTGGAAAGCTTTCCAATAAAATAAAAGACACCTATTTGTAAAGCAATGCCTTGTTCTCATCAGTATCAGCAATAACACCAGTTTGTCAGCTAAAAACTCCTTGCAGGAACAACAACTTAGGCGGTCGTCCCCTCGCCCATACCCGGGCGCGAACCAGGGACCCTCTGCACACATCAACAACTGACACCCACGAAGCATCGTTACCCATCGCTCCACAAAAGCCACGGCCCTTGCAGAGTAAGGGGAACTACTACTTCAAGGTCTCAGAGCGAGTGACGTCACCGATTGGAACGCTATTTAGCGCTGCACCACCGCTAACTAAGCTAGCCGTTTCACATCCGTTACATACACATGCACACAAAAAAATAACTAGGTCTAGATATCAACACATCAGCTTTCCCAGCGAAATAATCTATCTAGCAAAACTTGGCAGATATGTATTTTACATTTAAAGGACTTTCAGTCAGTCAGACAAAGTGGCAGAGGAAAATTAGGAGAATTGTGCCTTTTCCTCTCAGTTCTGTGGCTAGTTTCCTCTCCGTTCTGTGGCTAGTTTCCTCTCCGTTCTGTGGCTAGTTTCCTCTCCGTTCTGTGGCTAGTTTCCTCTCCGTTCTGTGGCTAGTTTCCTCTCCGTTCTGTGGCTAGTTTCCTCTCAGTTCTGTGGCTAGTTTCCTCTCAGTTCTGTGGCTAGTTTCCTCTCAGTTCTGTGGCTAGTTTCCTCTCAGTTCTGTGGCTAGTTTCCTCTCAGTTCTGTGGCTAGTTTCCTCTCCGTTCTGTGGCTAGTTTCCTCTCAGTTTTGTGGCTAGTAGTTCAGAGAGCAATTTAAACACTCAGGCAGAGAGAGAGAGAGAGACAGAGAGGTGGCAACAAGGACCGATGAAACCATGAGAAACTCTGGGAACATCAGAGATCCAACTGCAGTTGGTGACATGATTTACTGAGAGAGAAGAGAGAGAGAGGAGAGAAGAGAGAGAAAAGAGAGAGAGAGAGAAGAGAAGAGAGAGGAGAGAGAGAAGAGAGAGAGAAGAGAGAAGAGAGAGGAGAGAAGAGAGAGGAGAGAAGAGAGAGAGAAGAGAGAAAGAGAGAGAGAAGAGAGAGAGAAGAGAGAGAGAGAGAATTGAATTGAGAGAGACGGCAAATGTGACCATTTTGATGACGTACACAATGCAAGAAAGAGACGTGATGACACACTATAATGATCGTCACCCAGAGGCTCTCTCTGCTCCACCTAGCCATGCTGAGTGGTTCGGAGGCTCTCTCTGCTCCACCTAGCCATGCTGAGTGGTTCGGAGGCTCTCTCTGCTCCACCTAGCCATGCTGAGTGGTTCGGAGGCTCTCTCTGCTCCACCTAGCCATGCTGAGTGGTTCGGAGGCTCTCTCTGCTCCACCTAGCCATGCTGAGTGGTTCGGAGGCTCTCTCTGCTCCACCTAGCCATGCTGAGTGGTTCGGAGACTCTCTCTGCTCCACCTAGCCATGCTGAGTGGTTCGGAGACTCTCTCTGCTCCACCTAGCCATGCTGAGTGGTTTGGAGACTCTCTCTGCTCCACCTAGCCATGCTGAGTGGTTCGGAGACTCTCTCTGCTCCACCTAGCCATGCTGAGTGGTTCGGAGGCTCTCTCTGCTCCACCTAGCCATGCTGAGTGGTTCGGAGGCTCTCTCTGCTCCACCTAGCCATGCTGAGTGGTTTGGAGACTCTCTCTGCTCCACCTAGCCATGCTGAGTGGTTAGGAGACTCTCTCTGCTCCCCCAGCCACCTAGCCATGCTGAGTGGTTCGGAGGCTCTCTCTGCTCCACCTAGCCATGCTGAGTGGTTCGGAGGCTCTCTCTGCTCCACCTAGCCATGCTGAGTGGTTTGGAGACTCTCTCTGCTCCACCTAGCCATGCTGAGTGGTTTGGAGACTCTCTCTGCTCCACCTAGCCATGCTGAGTGGTTCGGAGACTCTCTCTGCTCCACCTAGCCATGCTGAGTGGTTCGGAGGCTCTCTCTGCTCCACCTAGCCATGCTGAGTGGTTCGGAGGCTCTCTCTGCTCTCTCATGTAAGTTCAAACGGGATCATATCCTGGATATGATTCAATCAGAGTTCCCCCAGGGCTCTGATAACAGTCTGAGATAGAGGGATACACTGTTATCACTGTTACCTCACCAGGTGTCCTGGTCCAGGTCTGTCCCAGGTTCTCTCCCTATAACCAGGTGTCCTGGTCCAGGTCTTTCCCAGGCTCTCTCCCTATAACCAGGTGTCCTGGTCCAGGTCTGTTCCAGGCTCTCTCCCTATAACCAGGTGTCCTGGTCTGTCCCAGGCTCTCTCCCTATAACCAGGTGTCCAGGTCTGTCCCAGGCTCTCTCCCTATAACCAGGTATCCAGGTCTGTCCCAGGCTCTCTCCCTATAACCAGGTATCCAGGTCTGTCCCAGGCTCTCTCCCTATAACCAGGTGTCCAGGTCTGTCCCAGGCTCTCTCCCTATAACCAGGTATCCAGGTCTGTCCCAGGCTCTCTCCCTATAACCAGGTATCCAGGTCTGTCCCAGGCTCTCTCCCTATAACCAGGTATCCAGGTCTGTCCCAGGCTCTCTCCCTATAACCAGGTATCCAGGTCTGTCCCAGGCTCTCTCCCTATAACCAGGTATCCAGGTCTGTCCCAGGCTCTCTCCCTATAACCAGGTCTGTCCCAGGCTCTCTCCCTATAACCAGGTATCCAGGTCTGTCCCAGGCTCTCTCCCTATAACCAGGTATCCAGGTCTGTCCCAGGCTCTCTCCCTATAACCAGGTATCCAGGTCTGTCCCAGGCTCTCTCCCTATAACCAGGTATCCAGGTCTGTCCCAGGCTCTCTCCCTATAACCAGGTATCCAGGTCTGTCCCAGGCTCTCTCCCTATAACCAGGTATCCAGGTCTGTCCCAGGCTCTCTCCCTATAACCAGGTATCCAGGTCTGTCCCAGGCTCTCTCCCTATAACCAGGTATCCAGGTCTGTCCCAGGCTCTCTCCCTATAACCAGGTATCCAGGTCTGTCCCAGGCTCTCTCCCTATAACCAGGTATCCAGGTCTGTCCCAGGCTCTCTCCCTATAACCAGGTATCCAGGTCTGTCCCAGGCTCTCTCCCTATAACCAGGTGTCCTGGTCCAGGTCTGTCCCAGGCTCTCTCCCTATAACCAGGTGTCCATTTTTTTTGTTGATCCTTGGAAACTGCAGACAGTTTTATTTATTCACTTCATCTTCATGTTACCAGGTTGGAAGGCAGTCTGTTGAGGTTGAGAGAGCCTTTAAAACGTGGATGGGAACGACGGTTGTCATTCCATTTACACGGTTAGACGAACACGCGGTTTGTTCAGCAGTAAAGTGGAGCGGAACGATGATCCAACAGAGGATAATCAAGATGAAATGAGTAAGGAGGAGTGGGCTTCCCTCTGGACCGGACAGCAGAGTGTCACTCATCTCTGATTGACAGGTGAGTGATCATGACGACGGTTGTCATGACGTTGTGACTTGGAAATGGAATGTTGTATTTTTCACCCTGGGTGAAAGGATTCCTTTTAGTTCCTCTTTGTTAGGGTGTTAGTGTCTTTCCAAAATGTCCGCTATCTATAGTGCACTCCGCATGACCACAGCCCTATGGGCACTATCAAATCAAATCAAATGTTATTTGTCACATGCGCTGAATACAACAGATTTGACTGTGAAATGCATCATTACAGAGCCCTCCCTTATAATGCAGAGTAAAAACAAAAGGAATACATTGTAAATCAAGAGGAATAAAATAAAAAAAACACAAGAATGGTGCTATATACAGGAAGTACCAGTACTATATACAGGAAGTACCAGTACTATATACAGGAAGTACCAGTTCTATATACAGGAAGTACCAGTACTATATACAGGAAGTACCAGTACCAGATCACTGTGGTGCTATATACAGGGAGTACCAGTACCAGATCACTGTGGTGCTATATACAGGGAGTACCAGTACTATATACAGAGAGGAAGGACAAAGATCTTACATTTTGGAGAAATGTCCTCTGGTCTGACGAAACAAAAATAGAACTGTTTGGCCATAATGACAATCGTTATGCTTGGAGGAAAAAGGGGGAGGCTTGCAAGCCAAAGAACACCATCCCAACCGTGGAGCACGGGGATGACAGCATCATGTTGTGGGGGTGCTTTGCTGCAGGAGGGACTGGTGCACTTCACAAAATAGATGGCATCATGAGGTAGGAAAATTAAGTGGATATATTGAAGCAACATCTCAAGACATCAGTCAGGAAGTTAAAGCTTGGTCTCAAATGGGTCTTCCAAATGGACAATGACCCCAAGCATACTTCCAAAGTTCTGTCAAAATGGCTTAAGGACAACAAAGTCAAGGTATTGGAGTGACCATCACAAAGCCCTGACTTCAATCCCATAGAAAATTTGTGGGCAGAACTGAAAAGAGTGTGTGAGCAACGAGGCCTACAAACCTGACTCTGTTACACCAGCTCTGTCAGGAGAAATAAGCCAAAATTAACCCCAATTTATTGTGGGAAGCTTGTAGAAGGCTACCCGAAATGTTTGACCCAAGTGAAACAATTTAAAGGCAATGCTACCAAATACTAATTGAGTGTATGTAAACGTCTGACCCACTGGGAATGTGATTAAAGAAATTAAAGCTGAAATAAGTGATTTTCTCTGCTATTATTCTGACATTTCACATTCTTAAAATAAAGTGGTGATCCTAACTGACCTAAAACAGGGAATTTTTTACAAGGATTAAGTGTCAGGAATTGCGAAAAACTGAGTTTAAATATATTTGGCTAAGGTGTATGTTAACTTCCGACTTCAACTGTATATGCTACTCTATCATATTGGTCCTAGTTTACGTCAGGATGCTACTGGGTCAGTTATTACATTCTATTGTATTGGTAGTAGTTTACTAGGTCAGTTATTACATTATTCTATCGTATTGGTAGCAGTTTACTGGGTCAGTTATTACATTATTCTATCATATTGGTAGCAGTTTACTGGACCAGTTATTACATTATTCTATTGTATTGGTAGCAGTTTACTGGGTCAGTTATTACATTATTATATTGTATTGGTAGCAGTTTACTGGGTCAGTTATTACATTATTCTATTGTATTAGTAGTAGTTTACTGGGTCAGTTATTACATTATTATATTGTATTGGTAGTAGTTTACTGGGTCAGTTATTACATTATTCTATCATATTGGTAGCAGTTTACTGGGTCAGTTATTACATTATTCTATCATATTGGTAGCAGTTTACTGGGTCAGTTATTACATTCTATTGTATTGGTAGTAGTTTACTGGGTCAGTAATGACATTATTCTATCGTATTGGTAGTAGTTTACTAGGTCAGTTATTACATTATTCTATCGTATTGGTAGCAGTTTACTGGGTCAGTTATTACATTATTCTATCATATTGGTAGCAGTTTACTGGGTCAGTTATTACATTATTCTATCATATTGGTAGCAGTTTACTGGGTCAGTTATTACATTATTCTATCATATTGGTAGCAGTTTACTGGGTCAGTAATTACATTATTCTATCATATTGGTAGCAGTTTACTGGGTCAGTTATTACATTATTCTATCATATTGGTAGCAGTTTACTGGGTCAGTTATTACATTATTCTATCATATTGGTAGCAGTTTACTGGGTCAGTTATTACATTATTCTATTGTATTGGTAGTAGTTTACTGGGTCAGTTATTACATTATTCTATCATATTGGTAGCAGTTTACTGGGTCAGTTATTACATCGTATTGGTAGTAGTTTACTGGGTCAGTTATTACATCGTATTGGTAGTAGTTTACTGGGTCAGTTATTACATTATTCTATTGTATTGGTAGTAGTTTACTGGGTCAGTTATTACATTATTCTATCATATTGGTCCTAGTTTACTGGGTCAGTTATTACATTCTATTGTATTGGTAGTAGTTTACTGGGTCAGTTATTACATTATTATATTGTATTGGTAGTAGTTTACCGAGTCAGTTATTACATTATTCTATCATATTGGTCCTAGTTTACTGGGTCAGTTATTACATTATTCTATTGTATTGGTAGTAGTTTACTGGGTCAGTTATTACATTATTCTATTGGTGGTAGTTTACTGGGTCAGTTATTACATTATTATATTGTAGTGGTAGTAGTTTACTGGGTCAGTTATTACATTATTCTATTGTATTGGTAGTAGTTTGCTGGGTCAGTTATTACATTATTCTATCATATTGGTCCTAGTTTACTGGGTCAGTTATTACATTATTCTATTGTATTGGTAGTAGTTTACTGGGTCAGTTATTACATTATTCTATTGTATTGGTAGTAGTTTACCGGGTCAGTTATTACATCGTATTGGTAGTAGTTACTGGGTCAGTTTTTACATTATTCTATTGGTAGTAGTTACTGGGTCAGTTATTACATCGTATTGGTAGTAGTTACTGGGTCAGTTATTACATTATTCTATTGGTAGTAGTTACTGGGTCAGTTATTACATCGTATTGGTAGTAGTTACTGGGTCAGTTATTACATTATTCTATTGTATTGGTAGTAGTTTACTGGGTCAGTTACAACATTATTCTATCATATTGGTAGTAGTTTACTGGGTCAGTTATTACATTATTCTATTGGTAGTAGTTACTGGGTCAGTTATTACATCGTATTGGTAGTAGTTACTGGGTCAGTTATTACATTATTCTATTGTATTGGTAGTAGTTTACTGGGTCAGTTACAACATTATTCTATCATATTGGTAGTAGTTACTGGGTCAGTTATTACATTGTATTGGTAGTAGTTACTGGGTCAGTTATTACATCATTCTATTGTATTGGTAGTAGTTTACTGGGCCAGTTACAACATTATTCTATCATATTGGTAGTAGTTTACTGGGTCAGTTATTACATTCTATTGTATTGGTAGTAGTTTACTGGGTCAGTTACAACATTATTCTATCATATTGGTAGTAGTTTACTGGGTCAGTTATTACATTCTATTGTATTGGTAGTAGTTTACTGGGTCAGTTATTACATTATTCTATTGAATTAGTAGTAGTTTACTGGGTCAGTTATTACATTCTATTGTATTGGTAGTAGTTTACTGGGTCAGTTATTACATTATTCTATTGTATTGGTAGTAGTTACTGGGTCAGTTATTACGTTCTATTGTATTGGTAGTAGTTTACCTGGTCAGGATGATCCTCCTTACACTGGGTCAGTTATTACACATCTCCTAGTGATTCTGTGGTTCTATATTCAGCTCCATGTCTCTTATCAGCCTCTGTGTCATTTCACCACCCTACAGGAGATGATGGTGGGCCCACCAATGCAGAAATACAATTATAACTCACAAAATGGACACACAATCTCAATTGATTAGAACAGATTGAGGTCTTCTGTTGGCGTGGGTTTCAGTGAGCAGGGCAACATCAGTACCTTCATTATGTGTGACAATCAATACTGTTAGCAGCCTATAAGGTAATGGCTGTGGGCTACAACATAGATTAAACTCAATCTAATGGCTGTGTGCTACAACACAGAATAAACTCATTCTAATGACTGTGGGCTACAACACAGATTAAACTCATTCTAATGACTGTGGGCTACAACACAGATTAAACTCATTCTAATGGCTGTGGAGTACAACAGATTAAACTCATTCTAATGAATGTGGGCTACAACACAGATTAAACTCATTCTAATGGCTGTGGGCTACAACACAGATTAAACTCATTCTAATGGCTGTGGGCTACAACACAGATTAAACTCCTTCTAATGGCTGTGGGCTACAACACAGATTAAACTCATTCTAATGGCTGTGGGCTACAACACAGATTAAACTCATTCTAATGGCTGTGGATTACAACAGATTAAACCTCATTCTAATGGTTGTGGGCTACAACACAGATTAAACTCATTCTAATGACTGTGGGCTACAACACAGATTAAACTCATTCTAATGGCTGTGGAGTACAACAGATTAAACTCATTCTAATGGCTGTGGAGTACAACAGATTAAACTCATTCTAATGAATGTGGACTACAACACAGATTAAACTCATTCTAATGGCTGTGGGCTACAACACAGATTAAACCTCATTCTAATGGCTGTGGGCTACAACACAGATTAAACTCATTCTAATGGCTGTGGGCTACAACACAGATTAAACTCCTTCTAATGGCTATGGACTACAACACAGATTAAACTCATTCTAATGGCTGTGGCGGGGGATTCACAGTAGAGGAAGAGAGTGGCCAGTCAGACAGATTCAGACCAAGCTAAAAATCAGTATGATTACAACATAATAAGGTATTCATATGAATAATATCCTCTTAAGGATCCGCTCACTTTTGTCCATTTTCTTCTAAAATGACAAATCTAACTTCCTGTACCTCAGGCCCTGAAGCAAGGATATACATAGTATTGGCACCATTTGAAAGGAAACACTTTAAGGTTTGTGGAAATGTGAAAGGAATGTAGGTAGAATATAAATCTGATTTTGCATTGTTTTTTACCATCATTTTTTAAATGCAAGATAAAGGCCATAATGTTATTATTCCAGCCCAGGTGCAATTTAGATGTTGGTCACTAGATGGCAGCAGTGTATGTGCAAAGTTTTAGACTGATCCAATGAACCATTGCATTTCTGTTCAATATTTTGTAACAAGACTGACCAAATGTCAACTTCTGTCAGTGAAATGAATCCACTGTGGTGTGACTAACCTTCTATCTAGAGGTATTTATCAGCTAGTTAAGTGTCTCATTGCCTCGTTCCAGTCACCTACTACTATTGAGAGAATCTGACGTCTGCTATATTATGTTCTGTACCCAATGTGCATCTCTTTGATGCAAACCTGTCAGGACAGTATAGAAACAAGTTAAATTATGAATGGTGTTATTTAACAGTAGTATGGGGTGTGACAGGTAGTCAAGGCTGTGTAGCAGGGTGGAAGCCGTGGAAGGGCATTTCAAAGGGTCCTATAGTATTACCATCATCTAGTGTGTGTGTGTGCACGTTGGGAGGAGAGGAGGATGGGGGGGGGGGGGGGGTAGCCATAGCCCTGGAAGATCTACCATTGTCCTCATCCTGTGGCTTTCAGCAGCATTGTCCATTAGGAAGTTCACAGGTCAATGGATTTGACCTTAAACAAAGTAGAACTGCATTGATTGAATTCCATTTAATGAATCAGTGACCTATTTGAGTTCAAGAGGGCTGAACGGAGTTCACAATACTGTACTTTAGCTCCATCTGGTGGTCACATGGACACATACATATATATATATATACATACATACACATATACAGATATATATACAGATATATACAGATATATACATATATATACTTGTATATACACACACACACACACACACACACACACACACGTGTATATACACACACACACACACCCTTCATGCTAAGAGTTCCAATTGTTGTTCAGCTTTATTAGCAGCGTAATCTCTCGTGACTGACAAAACAGAGGAGCTGATTTGGTTTCAAAAGTGCCACGATCATTAGCAACATCATGGTCAACAGGTCTGGTCGATGACATTGACAACAAAACCAGCCCTGTACGGGTCTTTATGTTAATTATTTACTGCAAAAACTGTACATGAGACAGAATTTTTTTAAAGCATAAAAGAATATCTCAAGATATTTACACATTTCACAGAAAACGAATAACTATAATCTATTAAACCAACCCAATACATTGCCTATTTGTCCTAAATGTCTTCCTCCATTGCTGCCTCTGTGTTGTGCTGATTGGCCGTTGTGTGGATCAAAGTCTGTTGAAGAGAGTTCCTTTAATGACAGATTCTCTGCTGAGCAGACAGTCTGCTGTAGTCCTGAGCTATGAGGCAGGTGGACTGAGGTGGACTGCAGCGGTGAGGCATTCTGAATGCTATCTTACAAGACACCGACCCGTCTTTATTCCTCCTCCTCTGTAGCCTGCAGATTAAAAACAAAACAAAACAGAAGATCCACATAGTGGAGGTTGAAGTTTATATTTTGAAGTGGTCCTGTGTAGCTCAGTGCAGCTTCCGGGATAGTGCTGCTCCATTCCCAGGACCACACGTATGTAACATGGATGTACGGAACTAAGTCACATTGGATAAAAACAGCTGCTCAATGGCATGCACTATAATACAGGGATTCTTGAAAGATGAGGAAATAAACTTTTTTTTTTTTTTTTAACACATATTTTTCTTAAATATTACAAATGAATAGTGAACGCTGTCAGACACCTTAAACGGCTTTACATTTCTACGTTTATTGTTCAAACAAGTGTTTAAATGCCTTGGTTGTTTAATTCTAACATTCGATTATTCAAGAGCTGTTCTTAGGCACGACGCATCGCAGAGTGCCTTGGACACAGCCCTTAGCCGTGGTATATTGGCCTTATATCACAAACCCAATAAGAGCCTTATTGCTATTATAAACTGGATTACCAACGTAATAAGAGCTGTAAAACTAAATGTTTTGTCATATCTATGGTATATGGTCTTTCAGCCAATACGAATTTCAGGGCTCAAACCACCCAGTTTCGAGCCCTGAATGCTGATTAGCTGGCTCCGCGTTGTGTCGTGCCTGAGAACGGCCCTTAGCTGTGGTATATTGGCCATATTGTTGAATACTTGTTTCTGATTGGCTTGAAGGGCATTCTAGAGTGTGCAGTATTTCCCTATAACCCACGCATGGTATATTTGCATGATAGAATTCATTGGCTATCGTTCATTCTTACATGTTCTATGTTTGAGCTGCTTTTGAAAGCAAACGTCCAATTGAAAACATCATTGCCATTGTTGAATTCGATGTTCCTAAAGGCAAACTAGGACTGCTGGTTTGGTTCGCTAAACTAGCAAGTCTTGTTTGGTTACCATGGCAACTCCTGAAGCTGTCTAGCAAACTCGCTAGCTACTTCAGTGGATATTGAACACATTTCTACCGGAAAATGAACACATTCCTAACAGCAAATATGTTAAAATTATAGCTTTGGTATAAAAGGGATAATCAACTAAAGATTCTATATATTCTTTAGAAAATAATGTAACTCTGTGGAAGGTCAGTTCCACTCCGTGAACACACCTTCCACGTCGTTCATTATTTTCCATAGATTGTCCCTTACATTAAAATCTCCAAACTTCCTTTTGTTTTGTTTTATAGCGCTATATAAAAGGCTAATTTCATTAGCATGTTGATATGTTTTTCTATATTCAGAACATAAAACAAAATGTACAAAACATTATCCCTTAGGTCTAGGACAGGAAGTACTTCAATAGTTGAAGTATATGTTTCAGAACGACGTATCTTAAGGGGGTTTAGCCGTCTGTGACGGAGTTGACAAGTCACTGATGAAGTGGACAACAAACACTCAAAACAGACATTTTTTTTTTTACCTCTGAAAAATAGAAGTTCAACACAAAGGTTTAGTAAAATATAGAAAATAATTCATTTGAAAATTTTCCAATAAAAGCATCAATCTATCAGGTTTTTCAGACAGAATTTACGTTACATGAAAATCTGAGGAGTTTGTTTTACTGAGTAGAAAAAAAATTTAAATGTTTATTCATTCAAGTTGTATACAAAGTAGCAATTTAGTTTTTCCTCGGGTGCTTCATGACTCTAAAATCTCATTTAAAATAAACATATTTGAACCAAAATTCCCATCCTATCAGGGAGATGGAGTTGACAGTTTATGGTTGTGGCCATAGTGATTTGAATATTGTTTGTTTAATTCTATCAACATTTGAGAACTTTCCAGACCATGAGTGGCCTTGTTGCACTCCATGTAATGAGGACATGAATAAGGGGTCCTTATGGTAGTAGAGCTGTCCCTGCTCATTCCTGATTCATTTAGGATTTCAGACAAATCTGACTGAGTCGACCAAATCTCCAGACACATTTTTTAGGAATCACAGTTTTGAGAGAAATATTATTTAAAGTCAAATAACGGAACAATTTGTAATTTTGTCCATACATTAAGTCTCTGAATGCTCTGAAAATCAGTGAATGCAAAGAGCCCAGGGTTTAGGTGCATTTTTGTGTTAAATGCGTACGTGACACGTGTGTAAATCAGATGATTTCCCATGAACCAACCTTCTTAGCATTGGCAGCCATGAGAGCCTCCAGCTGGTGGTTCCAGCCCAGGACATCAGCCAGCATCTGCACCCCACCGACCACATCCCCTAGCTGGGCCACATCATTGTGTCGCGGGGTCCCCCAAGCGAAGGGCCCCACCAGGTCTCTGTTGATAAGTAGGCGAGGGACAGAGTCCCTCACAGCTCCGGCCAGACTGGCAAAGGGCTCCACCTAGTGTATTGACATGGAACAACATGTTTTAAGTCTCCAGTAAATAAATAAAAAATAAATAAAAATAATAATAATAAATAAATGTAAAAATATATATATATATACACACACACACACCGGAGATATCTTTTATAGGAACCCTGGACTGAGTGAAACCCTGTCCTGCCTGATTGACAGGTGAATAACAGGAGAATAGCGTGTTAACTGGTTTATAACATGTTTATAACTGTGAATAACAGCTTACTAACAGCCACATAACGTGTGTATAACATCTTAATAACACATTGACAGCAGTGTTCCTCACCTCCAGAGAGGTACCCATGATAATGAGGAGGTCTGCCAGGGGAAAGTCCTTCAGGTAGCTGAAGTAGTGAGGAGGTAGTTCCTCCCCAAAGAAGACAATGTCAGGCTTCACCACACCCTTACAAGTGGGACACTTAGGGATTGTCCCCTTCATAATGTCAGGCTAAGAAGTAGACAAACACACAGGAGAAATACAGGAAATCAAAACTAGATATATTTTAACAACAAGCCACTGCATCAAACTATTATCTTTCAAACTTAAGAAACTTTCACAAATGACAGTATCGGAGCTAGATGGATTGAAGTCTCTCAATAATATGAATCAGTTGTAACAGGGAAATGCTCTGAGAATGGTGTGATAGTTAACCGACTCACACGTAGCTCCTCCCCCTTGTAGTCTCTGAGACACACAGTACAGGTAGCAGTAGCAAACGAGCCGTGTGCCTCCACCAGTTTCTCAGGGGGGATTCCTGCCACTAGAGTCACACACACACAGTGAAACACAGCGAGATAGACAGAGAGGGAGAGAGGCAGTGAAACAAATCAAATCAAATGTTATTTGTCACATACACATGGTTAGCAGATGTTAATGCGAGTGTAGCGAAATGCTTGTGCTTCTAGTTCCGACAATGCAGTAATATCCAATGAGTAATCTAACCTAACAATTTCACAACAACTACCGTATACACACAAGTGTAAAGGAATGAATAAGAATTTGTACATAAAAATATATGAATGAGCGATGGCCCGAACGGCATAGGCAAGATGCAGTGGATGGTATAGAGTACAGTATATACATATGAGATGAGTAATGTAGGGTATGTAAACATTATATGAAGTGGCATTGTTTAAAGTGGCTAGTGATACATTTATTACATCAATTTTTCCATTATTAAAGTGTCTGGAGTTGAGTCAGTATGTTGGCAGCAGCCACACAGCGTGTGTGAGAGAGAGAGAGAGAGAGAGAGAGAGAGATGACAGGCTCCTGTGTGTATTATCTGAACTGTTTTTCAATATGGTCACACTAGTGGATCCACTTACGTCTCTCCAGGCCGTCGATATTCTGCGTGTACATTCTGAGGAGCTGGCCCTTGTCATGAAGCAGACGTATGAAATAGTGTGTGAGGTTGGGTTGGTAGTTGCCTGGGTACAGCTCTTTGGCCAGGGCAAAGAAAGGGTTGGGGTTGTGATGGAAGTAGTTGATCTCGAAGATGGCTTCTGCGTAAGGAAGATTATACTGCTGGAGGTTGTCATAGAGACCACTGCCAGGGGACCTGTCCAAGGAAAGTAGGGAGAAAAAGGTTTCCTACAAAGTCTGTGCATTCATTGTATTCCTGACATGGATTGACTGAACATCTCAAACACTTTCCAAATATTTGAGGTTGCATTTGATGGAACTTCAACCAATGGAATCATCCCAAAAGTGCAAAACCGTACCTTGCCCACCAGTCAAGTGCACCTCAAGCATTTAAAATATACCGCTTGTCACCTGAAGTCTGGGATACCACTAGGTGTGCTGATCCCAGCCCCTGCCATCACTATGATCCTCTTGTACTGTCCGCCTCTGATGTTCTTAGTGAGGTCCTCTAGCGTCTGCTGCTTGGAGTCCTCCACTCCTCCTCTACAGAACAGTCCTCGAAACCCAGGCCACCAGACTGTCTTGTCTTGGCTTGGACGTAGACCGTGGACATCCCTTTGCCTTGGAGCGAGGAATAATGTTCTTTGCTGTTGATCTGAGAAGGTAATGCATGTGGTGAAGTTACTGAGTAACTAGCTACTATCCTCATCGATCATCGTAGGTCTATGTAATGTTCACATCAATCTCAAAAGCAGCTTTCAAATTACAATTCGTTTCAAATCGATATTTAGGCTCTTGCTTACGTTTGAGTTTGATGAATCTAGCTGTACTCGATGTAATAGTATGATACAGATATAACCTGCCCTTGTAGACCAGTGGCGAGGACATGAAATAAGTCATAGCTAGCTGCAAGAAATACACAGTATATTTGTAGCCTTCTCTAGAGCCGCATCTTCATTTTGGAAGCAGGCAGTTGAAGCGCATGTTTTTACACAAGAAGAACCATTTCAATAGCATAACTCTCCTAAGCTTTAGCTACATTTCATAATGCACAACATTCGCTCAAAACAAATGTGAGCCACTGCATTAGTCTGTTGTTGCTCTGGTTACCTTTGAACTCGTATACCGTAAAATATGTAAAATTATATAATACAGTTTAGAATAAACAATTTAAATATACGTGCTCACTGTCATTATTTTATAAATTGTAAATATCAGTTTGGTTCACTAATATCGAGTAATTAAACCACTTATCGTGATTACATCTCTAATATATATATATATACATATATGGGGTAATAAAAAAACACGTAAAACACGTAAACGCGTATTTATTAGAAACATTACGGTAGATGTTCCTGTGTCAGCTCAGCTCCCATGAGTCTTTGCGTCTGCTCTTTGCTTGTGGTGCTAGCTGTTCAGTTAGCTAGCTAGCAATTATAGATACAAGTTGTCAACGCGTTTCTTATTCGGTATCTAAAATCTAAACCTACCGCGACAATGAAAGATGTTACCGGGTACCTCAAAACGCAACAGAGCATCAGTTCGACTCCGGAGATGGCATCGGAATGGCACACACTGGAGGAGTTTTACAACAAAAAGTAAGGAAAGCGTCTTGTCTACGTTAGCTAGTTTTTGTATGTCATTCATGCGCTGAGTCATGGAGTTAGCCTACTAATGCTACAGTAGCTAGCTAAACACCAACCATCAGTGAATGACACACAAACAATCCACCAACTGTGAATTGTGTAGAGTGGAATAAAACATGAAATATATTTTATTCGTAACATGTGACTAACGTTACCGAAAATAAAATGTTATGATAGTCGTCATGTCCACAATCTTCCTTGATGCTATGCGGTTAACGGTTGCTAAAATGCTTCAGTAGACAGGGAGGATAGCTAGTTAGTTAACGTTAGTTTTTTTTTTTTTGCGTTTAGAGACTTTTGCAATCTTGCAAGGCCATAGGTATTCATAGTCTCCGTCTTCCCTTCATCAGGCGGCAGGTAGACTAGTGGCCAGAGAGTTGGACTAGTAAGTTAACAGAAAATATCGAATTCCCAAACTGACAAGGTAAACATCAGTCGTTCTGTCCCTGAACAGGCAGTTACCACTGTTCCTAGGCTGTCATTGAAAATGAGATTTTGTTCTTAACTGACTTGCCTAGTTAAATAAAGGTAAAATATATCCGACCAGCTGCCACTAACCCCATTCAGTGCAGGATTGTTTCTTATTCATCATTCATCATTATTCATCTAACAATTTTTTCAGAATGGCACAAATTCCCCGATATCAGGGTACTCATGTCAACATGTTTGCTTTCAGAGCATATTTGATCCCAAATTATAAGGGGGAGAGATACCCCCTTCTAGTACCTAACCATACCTCGTCTTTCCATTGACAGGTTGTGGCATCAGTTGACCCTAAAGCTCACAGACTTTGTAAAAGACCCTTGCTTTGCCACAGGAGATGGCCTCATACAACTGTACGATAACTTCCTCAGTGACTTTGACCACAGGTAGGACCAACACCAACCTACAGTAATAACTGCTTCTCTGACAATTGGAATAGTAGCTAGAATTACAACACTGTTTAGTAGTCTAATCTCTGAGTGTTCAGTTGTAACCTTTTCTTTCTCTATCTCTCTGTCGTTTCTAGAATCAACCCCCTGTCTCTGGTGGAGATAATCCTGTATGTTGCCAGACAGATGACAGGTAAGAACACAGTCGGGACATGCAGTCTGTAGTCCTATCACCTTTTTCGCTGATGCTAAGTAATTGAACTTGAATCCACTCAGATCCACGCGTGCGATTTCAACCAGCTCAACCAAGTTCTCCTTTTCAGATCCTAAAGATGCTATCACTTTCCTTGAGAAGACTAAGGAGAAGGTGAAGAGCAACGATGAGTCGGTCATTCTGTGCAAGACATCTATTGGAGCCCTTAAACTGGAGATAAATGACCTTCCAGCCACAAAGGTAACACACTGTCTGGGCATACAGTAACTTGTAGGTAAAAAACCTGGAAAACAAACATCTCAATGGAGACCTGTCCCAAGACGGCAGTAATCAAAACAATCAAAAGCATACAATAGCTTACTGAAGCCAGATGTACATGTATGTACATTTCAATCCAATGTATCTGTATGCGAACCCTGCCAGTCCACCGCTCTAGCCACTAGTCTACCCTGCCTTCCGTCCTGCAGATATTAATTGAGGAGGTGGAGGAGACGCTGAATAACTTGCCGGGTGTGACGTCAGTCCACGGGCGATTCTACGACCTGTCCAGCAAATACTACCGCATCGTGGGGAACCACGCCTCTTACTACAAGGACGCTCTGCGCTACCTCGGCTGTGTCGACATCAAAGACCTGCCAGGTAACATCTGTTTACAATGTACAGAGGCAGTATGTTGCACTGAAATCATACAGCAGAATTTAATGTTGGTAAAATCACAAAAGCATCATTAGAATTATTATTTTTTTTTTTTACAATTGTTTGAAGGCGTTATTAGTTTTTTGTGTGCTAGTACTCACTAGCTGTCATAACTGATATCTTTATATCCATCAGAGACAGAGAAGCAGGAGAGGGCTTTCACACTGGGTCTGGCTGGACTCTTAGGAGAAGGAGTTTACAACTTCGGAGAGCTGGTAATTACCCATCACCACCCTTGTGATAGTTGTGTTTTTGAGGTATCCTCCCATTTGGTGAGATATTAGTCTGTCTGATAATAAGCATCAAGCAGCCATTTTAAAGCTAGATTTGGCTGAGCTACAGCCACAAAAGTTTGGGCTCAAGTTTTACCTTCAAAGCACCAGATGGCTTTGACAGCCTTTGTTTGACAGCCTGTCTCTGCTTGTGTTTTTAGCTGATGCACCCAGTACTGGAGTCCCTAAGGAGCACAGACAAGCAGTGGCTGATAGACACATTGTACTCCTTCAACGGAGGCAACGTGGAGAAGTTCCAGGCCTACAAGTCTGCCTGGGGAGCGCAGGTAACCAGCACAACTGGCTATAGTACGGCCTACAACAGCCGGGTTGAATGTACTCTATGGAAACTATCGCTGCAAGAAATAAAGATTGAAAACTATTGTCGCTCCCGTTGTCTCGTTCCAGAATGTGTTATTGTTTATTCGCATGGACATGGGGTTTTGTTGAGGTGCTATGATTGGAGGCCCATTTTTTTAAAAATGATAATGCAAGTTAATAATGTTACAATAATCACAGAAGATTAGAAATCACCTGTCATTTAACCAACAAACACTGCTCATTTCAACGTGTGTCTGTGTTGCAGCCTGACCTGGCAGCCAACGAAGCCAAACTGATGCAGAAGATTCAGCTGCTGTGTGTGATGGAGGTGGGTTCTCCTTTCTCTCTCTTCTTCTTCTCTACACGGCAGAACTAATGCTCTCTCTAATTGAATGTTTTATAGTGCAGGAGAACTGACGTTTGGATACAGGTTTTACTTTTCACAATGAATGTGTTTTACCCAAGGGTAGGAACTGAGAAATGTCATATTTTTAGAGGAACAGAATCTGAACCGGGAACGAAAGTGATCTATGCTGTTCCAGAACAGTTATTTTGAAAGCCTGGGAACCGATTAATAACTTTACATTTCGGGTATTTTTTTCTAGTCCCACAAAAAAAACACAACAAAGTGGTTATGCAAAGCCCTCCCTCTGTCACTCAGAAACTTCTTTCAGTGTCTGCCTGCCCCTCCCCCTCCTTCCGAAGCCCTCCCTCTGTCACTCAGAAACTTCTTCCAGTGTCTGCCTGCCCCTCCCCCTCCTTCTGAAGCCCTCCCCCTGTCCTCCCTCAGTGTCTGCCTGCCCCTCCCCCTCCTTCCGAAGCCCTCCCTCTGTCACTCAGAAACTTCTTCCAGTGTCTGCCTGCCCCTCCCCCTCCTTCTGAAGCCCTCCCTCTGTCCTCCCTCAGTGTCTGCCTGCCCCTCCCCCTCCTTCCGAAGCCCTCCCTCTGTCACTCAGAAACTTCTTCCAGTGTCTGCCTGCCCCTCCCCCTCCTTCAGAAGCCCTCCCTCTGTCCTCCCTCGGTGTCTGCCTGCCCCTCCCCCTCCTTCTGAAGCCCTCCCTCTGTCCTCCCTCAGTGTCTGCCTGCCCCTCCCCCTCCTTCTGATGCCCTCCCTCTGTCACTCAGAAACTTCTTCCAGTGTCTGCCTGCCCCTCCCCCTCCTTCAGAAGCCCTCCCTCTGTCCTCCCTCGGTGTCTGCCTGCCCCTCCCCCTCATTCTGAAGCCCTCCCTCTGTCCTCCCTCAGTGTCTGCCTGCCCCTCCCCCTCCTTCTGAAGCCCTCCCTCTGTCACTCAGAAACTTCTTCCAGTGTCTGCCTGTCAGATCTTTGCCAGTGTGTGAGTGTGTGGGCTACTGTAGCCTCCCCCCTCTGAAGCATAGGCTACTGTAGCCCCTCCCCCCTCTGAAGCATAGGCTACTGTAGCCCCTCCCCCCTCTGAAGCATAGGCTACTGTAGCCTACTGATGGTATAGGCATGATAACAGAAGAACAGCTTCAATTTTTCAATGCTAGTTAATGATACCATAGTTATCAAATTTTATTTGTCACATACACATGGTTAGCAGATGTTAATGCGAGTGTAGCGAAATGCTTGTGCTTCTAGTTCCGACCATTCACAACAACAACAACCTTATACACACAAGTGTAAAGGAATGATTAACAATATGTACATAAAAATATATGAATGAGCGATGGCCCGAACGGCATAGGCAAGATGCAGTAGATGGTATAGAGTACAGTATATACATATGAGATGAGTAATGTAGGCTATGTAAACATTATATAAAGTGGCATAGTTTAAAGTGGCTAGTGATACATTTATTACATCCTGAGTCACATTTTTTTTTAATGGTTCAGAATGAAACGATTGGAAAATAAATTAGCTTCCAACACCTGATTTTTACCAGCTTACTGTTGGATGCACTGATTGGTCAGTCTCTCTGGGTCACAGCGCCTGCTTAATGACGAGGATACATGTAAATGATGCTCTCAAACAGCCCTAACAGGTCTACCTCTTCTTCTTCTCTCCTCCGTCTAGATGACGTTCACTCGTCCCGCCAACAACAGACAGCTGACCTTCCATGAGATTGGACAGAGTGCCAAGATCCCCGTGAACGAGGTCAGTTGGTCATCAATTCACCAATCGTATGTCACTTATGACAAATCATTCATATCTGGAGGCTTCCTATGATCATAGGTCTGTATCCGTGGTCACCTGGTCCACAGGCGATTTCCCAGCACAATAACACCCAATTAAAATAACATTTAGTTGAGTCGGTGCTTTACTGTCTGGAACTATAGGCCTGCACATCCTGTGGCTCCACCTCCGGGGTTGGTGACAACTGGGGTTTATCTGGGGACCAGGGTTGGTGACAACTGGGGTTTATCTGGGGACCAGGGTTGGTGACAACTGGGGTTTATCTGGGGACCAGGGTTGGTGACAACTGGGGTTTATCTGGGGACCAGGGTTGGTGACAACTGGGGTTTATCTGGAGACCAGGGTTGGTGACAACTGGGGTTTATCTGGAGACCAGGGTCGGTGACAACTGGGGTTTATCTGGAGACCAGGGTTGGTGACAACTGGGGTTTATCTGGAGACCAGGGTTGGTGACAACTGGGGTTTATCTGGAGACCAGGGTTGGTGACAACTGGGGTTTATCTGGGGACCAGGGTTGGTGACAACTGGGGTTTATCTGGGGACCAGGGTTGGTGACAACTGGGGTTTATCTGGGGACCAGGGTTGGTGACAACTGGGGTTTATCTGGAGACCAGGGTTGGGGTTTATCTGGAGACCAGGGTTGGGGTTTATCTGGAGACCAGGGTTGGTGACAACTGGGGTTTATCTGGAGACCAGGGTTGGGGTTTATCTGGAGACCATGGTTGGTGACAACTGGGGTTTATCTGGGGACCAGGGTTGGTGACAACTGGGGTTTATCTGGGGACCAGGGTTGGTGACAACTGGGGTTTATCTGGAGACCAGGGTTGGGGTTTATCTGGAGACCAGGGTTGGTGACAACTGGGGTTTATCTGGAGACCAGGGTTGGTGACAACTGGGGTTTATCTGGAGACCAGGGTTGGTGACAACTGGGGTTTATCTGGAGACCAGGGTTGGGGTTTATCTGGAGACCAGGGTTGGGGTTTATCTGGAGACCAGGGTTGGGGTTTATCTGGAGACCAGGGTTGGGGTTTATCTGGAGACCAGGGTTGGTGACCACTGGGGTTTATCTGGAGACCAGGGTTGGGGTTTATCTGGAGACCAGGGTTGGTGACAACTGGGGTTTATCTGGGGACCAGGGTTGGTGACCACTGGGGTTTATCTGGAGACCAGGGTTGGAGTTTATCTGGAGACCAGGGTTGGAGTTTATCTGGAGACCAGGGTTGGGGTTTATCTGGAGACCAGGGTTGGTGACAACTGGGGTTTATCTGGGGACCAGGGTTGGTGACAACTGGGGTTTATCTGGGGACCAGGGTTGGTGACAACTGGGGTTTATCTGGCGATCAGGGTTGGGGTTTATCTGGAGACCAGGGTTGGTGACAACTGGGGTTCATCTGGAGACCAGGGTTGGTGACAACTGGGGTTTATCTGGGGACCAGGGTTGGTGACAACTGGGGTTTATCTGGAGACCAGGGTTGGGGTTTATCTGGAGACCAGGGTTGGGGTTTATCTGGAGACCAGGGTTGGGGTTTATCTGGAGACCAGGGTTGGGGTTTATCTGGAGACCAGGGTTGGGGTTTATCTGGAGACCAGGGTTGGGGTTTATCTGGAGACCAGGGTTGGTGACCACTGGGGTTTATCTGGAGACCAGGGTTGGTGACAACTGGGGTTTATCTGGGGACCAGGGTTGGTGACAACTGGGGTTTATCTGGGGACCAGGGTTGGTGACAACTGGGGTTTATCTGGGGACCAGGGTTGGTGACAACTGGGGTTTATCTGGAGACCAGGGTTGGGGTTTATCTGGAGACCAGGGTTGGTGACAACTGGGGTTTATCTGGAGACCAGGGTTGGTGACAACTGGGGTTTATCTGGAGACCAGGGTTGGGGTTTATCTGGAGACCAGGGTTGGGGTTTATCTGGAGACCAGGGTTGGTGACAACTGGGGTTTATCTGGGGACCAGGGTTGGTGACAACTGGGGTTTATCTGGAGACCAGGGTTGGGGTTTATCTGGGGACCAGGGTTGGTGACCACTGGGGTTTATCTGGGGACCAGGGTTGGTGACCACTGGGGTTTATCTGGAGACCAGGGTTGGTGACAACTGGGGTTTATCTGGAGACCAGGGTTGGGGTTTATCTGGAGACCAGGGTTGGGGTTTATCTGGAGACCAGGGTTGGTGACCACTGGGGTTTATCTGGGGACCAGGGTTGGTGACAACTGGGGTTTATCTGGAGACCAGGGTTGGTGACAACTGGGGTTTATCTGGGGACCAGGGTTGGGGTTTATCTGGGGACCAGGGTTGGTGACAACTGGGGTTTATCTGGAGACCAGGGTTGGTTACCACTGGGGTTTATCTGGAGACCAGGGTTGGGGTTTATCTGGGGACCAGGGTTGGGGTTTATCAGGAGACCAGGGTTGGGGTTTATCTGGAGACCAGGGTTGGTGACCACTGGGGTTTATCTGGAGACCAGGGTTGGGGTTTATCTGGGGACCAGGGTTGGGGTTTATCTGGAGACCAGGGTTGGGGTTTATCTGGAGACCAGGGTTGGGGTTTATCTGGAGACCAGGGTTGGGGTTTATCTGGAGACCAGGGTTGGGGTTTATCTGGAGACCAGGGTTGGTGACCACTGGGGTTTATCTGGAGAGTTGATTGTAAACGGTTTGAACCTGACTTGGTCTGGTTGTGATTCTTGGTTGTCCCCTGCAGGTGGAGCTGCTAGTGATGAAAGCTCTGTCTGTGGGTCTGATCAAAGGAAACATTGACGAGGTGGACCAGAAGGTTCAGATGACCTGGGTGCAGCCCCGAGTACTGGACCTGCAGCAGGTACATGCATTCTCCTTAACATATTCATATTCACGGGCCCAGGAATAATGATCGATCAATGAGAAGCACCGGTTCTCAGGGGCTGGACACGACTCCTGGTTTGGACCAGAAACAGGGGAATATTCTGTTTTACTATAATGTCCTCTGTAACGCAAGACATTGAGACCAATCCTAGTTGTGGTTAAAATAAGTTGGCTTTGAGCTATAGAAATCATCCTCGACATATGGAAAAGCTTGTGAATGTTAACCTTTGACCCTGACTCTCTTCCTTGTCCCTGTTCAGATCAAGGGCATGAAGGACCGGTTGGACCTCTGGTGTGGGGATGTGAAAAACATGGCTGTGTTGGTGGAACAGCAGGCCCACGATATCCTCACCTAGACAGGCCTCCTCCCCTTGGTTTAGCCTCACCTAGACAGGCGCCCCCCCCCCCCCCCCCCCCCCCCCCCCCCCCTTGGTTTAGCATCACTTAGACAGGCCTCCTCCCCTTGGTTTAGCATCACCTAGACAGGCCTCCTCCCCTTGGTTTAGCATCACCTAGACAGGCCTCCTCCCCCTGGTTTAGCCTCACCTAGACAGGCCTCCTTCCCTTGGTTTAGCCTCACCTAGACAGGCCTCCTTCCCTTGGTTTAGCCTCACCTAGACAGGCCTCCTCCCCCTGGTTTAGCCTCACCTAGACAGGCCTCCTCCCTCTGGTCTCCTCCATGGCCCTAACCAGAACAACCCCCTAACCTCTAGACACTTGTAGAGATCAGAGAAGATTTATTTGATAGGTTTATGCAGTATGATGATAGTACCTTGCCCTCTGATAGTCTAGGTAGAGTTTTGGCCATATTGCTTACACCAGTCAGATCCTCTCAGACAAGGGTCTAAGGTGTAGGTGCCAGAATGTTCTTCTGGACAGGGCCCTTCCCCCAGCCTGTTCACCCCTAGAACAGACACCATCACAGGAATCCTCTCAGACAAGGGTCTAAGGTGTAGGTGCCAGGATGTTCTTCTGGACAGGGCCCTTCTCCCAGCCTGTTCACCCCTAGAACAGACCCCCATCACAGGAATCCTCTCAGACAAGGGTCTAAGGTGTAGGTGCAAGGATGTTCTTCTGGACAGGGCCCTTCCCCCCGCCTGTTCACCCCTAGAACAGACACCCATCACAGGAATCCTCTCAGACAAGGGTCTAAGGTGTAGGTGCCAGGATGTTCTTCTGGACAGGGCCCTTCTCCCAGCCTGTTCACCCCTAGAACAGACCCCCATCACAGGAATCCTCTCAGACAAGGGTCTAAGGTGTAGGTGCAAGGATGTTCTTCTGGACAGGGCCCTTCCCCCCCGCCTGTTCACCCCTAGAACAGACCCCCATCACAGGAATCCTCTCAGACAAGGGTCTAAGGTGTAGGTGCCAGGATGTTCTTCTGGACAGGGCCCTTCTCCCCGCCTGTTCACCCCTAGAACAGACCCCCATCACAGGAATCCTTCCTTCCTCTACCTACCTATCTCCCAGAAGGACTGATGCATCCAACTTTTTCAGTTTTTTTATTTTATTTGTATTTTTGTTGGGGTTCTGTGTACGTTCTTGTTACTTTATAGCAGTACATAAATACAAGGAAACATTGTTCAATTTTGAAATAAAAATGACAAATGCTTGTTGGTGAAACATTACCCTTCAAACATGAATTGTGGATGTGACTGTGTTTAGACCTATTGGTTGTATTGACTAATAGAATGACAGTTTCTCCAACCCTGGATCCTGAGGTATGTTTAAATGTTTAACCAGAAGGTCATATTGTGTTTAGGAGAGTTGTAACAACATACGCCTCTTGAGTTGGCACTTGCTGAAATTACATTCAATGTTCTCAAGAAATGTTCTAGATCACATCCTCTGTTGCCCCCTGCTCTGCCCCCTGCTCTGCCCCCTGCTCTGCTCCCTGCTCTGCCCCCTGCTCTGCACCCTGCTCTGCTCCCTGCTCTGCCCATATGCCAGAACAATATGTGGTTTCCAAGACATCTCTAATACACTCAAGGCACCTTCACATTAAGGTCAGTCCATATGGCTAACAGTTGATTTAATAGTTCTATAGAAGCAGATGTAATGTTTCTGGGGGGGGGGGGGGGGTGAACCCAGGGGTACATGAGGTCCAGGACTAGAGGGGTATGGTGAACCCAGGGGTACATGAGGTCCAGGACTAGAGGGGTATGGTGTGAACCCAGGGGTACATGAGGTCCAGGACTAGAGGGGTATGGTGTGAACCCAGGGGTACAGGAGGTCCAGGACTAGAGGGGTATGGTGTGAACCCAGGGGTACAGGAGGTCCAGGACTAGAGGGGTATGGTGAACCCAGGGGTACAGGAGGTCCAGGACTAGAGGGGTATGGTGTGAACCCAGGGGTACAGGAGGTCCAGGACTAGAGGGGTATGGTGTGAACCCAGGGGTACAGGAGGTCCAGGACTAGAGGGGTATGGTGTGAACCCAGGGGTACATGAGGTCCAGGACTAGAGGGGTATGGTGTGAACCCAGGAGTACATGAGGTTCAGGACTAGAGGGGTATAGTGTGAACCCAGGAGTACATGAGGTTCAGGACTAGAGGGGTATAGTGTGAACCCAGGAGTACATGAGGTTCAGGACATGGGGGAAACTGTTCATATAATTAATATTCCATCATTTCAGTTATTTTCTATTCATCTCTTCAACTACTGTGCTTAAAAGCCTACTGATATACGTTGAGTAGCCGTACCAAACATTAGGAACATCTGCTTACTATTGAGTTTGTCCTCAGAACAGCCTCAATTCATCGGTGCATGGACTCTACAAGGTGTTAAAAGCCTTCCACAGGGACTCTACAAGGTGTTAAAAGCCTTCCACAGGGACTCTACAAGGTGTTGAAAGCCTTCCACAGGGTCTCTACAAGGTGTTGAAAGCCTTCCACAGGGTCTCTACAAGGTGTTAAAAGCCTTCCACAGGGACTCTACAAGGTGTTAAAAGCCTTCCACAGGGACTCTACAAGGTGTTGAAAGCCTTCCACAGGGTCTCTACAAGGTGTTAAAAGCCTTCCACAGGGTCTCTACAAGGTGTTGAAAGCCTTCCACAGGGACTCTACAAGGTGTTAAAAGCCTTCCACAGGGACTCTACAAGGTGTTGAAAGCCTTCCACAGGGTCTCTACAAGGTGTTAAAAGCCTTCCACAGGGTCTCTACAAGGTGTTGAAAGCCTTCCACAGGGACTCTACAAGGTGTTGAAAGCCTGCCACAGGGACTCTACAAGGTGTTGAAAGCCTTCCATAGGGACTACAAGGTGTTGAAAGCCTTCCACAGGGACTCTACAAGGTGTTGAAAGCATTCCACAGGGTCTCTACAAGGTGTTGAAAGCCTTCCACAGGGTCTCTACAAGGTGTTAAAAGCCTTCCACAGGGACTCTACAAGGTGTTGAAAGCCTTCCACAGGGACTCTACAAGGTGTTGAAAGCCTTCCACAGGGACTCTACAAGGTGTTGAAAGCCTTCCACAGGGTCTCTACAAGGTGTTAAAAGCCTTCCACAGGGACTCTACAAGGTGTTGAAAGCCTTCCACAGGGACTCTACAAGGTGTTGAAAGCCTTCCACAGGGTCTCTACAAGGTGTTGAAAGCCTTCCACAGGGACTCTACAAGGTGTTGAAAGCCTTCCACAGGGTCTCTACAAGGTGTTGAAATCCTTCCACAGGGTCTCTACAAGGTGTTGAAAGCCTTCCACAGGGTCTCTACAAGGTGTTGAAAGCCTTCCACAGGGACTCTACAAGGTGTTGAAAGCCTTCCACAGGGACTCTACAAGGTGTTGAAAGCCTTCCACAGGGACACATGTATTTATCCTCATTAGTCATTTAGGTCAACATGGGATCATTCAGAGATCCTCACTGAACTTCTGGAGAGAGTTTGCTGCACTGAAAGTAACGCCCAATTTTTCAGTTTTTGATTTGTTAAAAAAGTTTGACATATCCAATAAATGTCGTTCCACTTCATGATTGTGTCCCACTTGTTGTTGATTCTTCACAAAAAAATACAGTTTTATATCTTTATGTTTGAAGCCTGAAATGTGGCAAAAGGTCGCAAAGTTCAAGGGGGCCGAATACTTTCTCAAGGCACTGTACATAACCACATTATCAGGCTATGAACTACATAACCACATTATCAGGCCATGAACTATATAACCACATTATCAGGGTATGAACCACTGTACAAAACCACATTATCAAAATGCCACCTTGATTATCATAGGGGAAACATTGAGGTGATATATATGTAATTGAACATCTGAAACTGTTATGAATTAAAATAAAATATATATGATGTGAAAACAGAAAACAACTTTAAAAAACGTAAAAACGTTGATTTAATCAGGTATTTAATCATTATTAAAATGATGAGATCATCTTAATTTATGAAGATGACCTTGCTTTTATTTTAATGCACTTTTATAAGAGAGAAAATGTGGAAAATGTGCGGTTCTTATCCAAGAAAAGGGTTCAAGACTCTCCCAATAGCTTCATATTGGCAGACAGCGAAAAGACGTGGGAGGTTCTGATTATCTGCGGTGTTATCAGAGTGAATTGTGTTATTGACTGTGGGTGCGGCTCAAATGGCCCCCTGTTCCCTATGGAGCCCTACGGTCCCTGGTGGAAAGTAGTGTACCAATACAGGGAATAGGGTGCCATTTGAGTCGTAGGCTGTGATGTCATCCGTGTTAAATGGCTACATACTGAACACAGTGTAAATACAGTTAAGCTACACATTATTACACCGGGCATACGAACCCGTTACCTGTGTGCCGCACAATAATCAAGGATTTGCAAATAAACTAAAACGATAATCCTAGGCTGGTAGGTGTAGCCACAATCAATGAGTTTGTTTAGCACAGAATCAAAAGGCCAACATGCTGTAAACAGGAAGAACAATCCGTACCTACACTATAATCACCCTGTTGAACCGGCCTAATGGAACTACCATGTAATTATACATGCTACTACCAGTAATGTGGTCATATCGTATGGTTTTCCTTGTCTCTTGTCTTACGCCACTGTTCATTTAAAAAAGATATATATTTATTTAACCTTTATTTAACTAGGCAAGTCAGTTAAGAACACATTCTTATTTACAATTGTGTGCCGCCCTATGGGACTCCCAATAACGGCCGGTTGTGATACAGCCTGGAATCGAACCAGCGTCTGTAGTGACGCCTCTAGCACTAAGATGCAGTGCCTTAGA
>NW_027258626.1:0-30000 GCF_045791955.1 Oncorhynchus clarkii lewisi
ATCGCTTTGTGCAAGGGGGCATTGTCATGTTGAAACAGGAAAGGGCCATCCCCAAACTGTTGCCACAAAGCTGGAAGCACAGAATAGTCTAGGATGTAAGTGTATGCTGTAGCGTTAAGATTTCCCTTCACTGGAACTAAGCGGCCTAGCCCGAACCATGAAAAACAGCCCCTGACCATTATTCCTCCTCCACCAAACTTTACAGCTGGCACTATGTATTGGGACAGGTAGCGTAATCCTGGCATCCGCCAAACCCAGATTAGTCTGTTGGATTGCCAGATGGTGAAGTGTGATTCACCACTCTAGAGAACGGGCTTCCACTGCTCCAGAATCCAATTGTGGCGAGCTTTACACAATTCCAGCCGACGCTTGACATTGCGCATGAGCCCGGCCACTGCGCATGAGCCCGGGTTCAAGTCAGGGCTCTGGCTGGACCACTCAAGGACATTCAGAGACATTTTCCGAAGACACTCCTGCGTTGGCTGTGTGCTTAGGGTTGTTGTGCTGTTGAAATGTGAACTTTCCCCCCAGTCTGAGGTCCTGAGCACTCTGGAACAAGTTTTCATCAAGGATCTCTCTGTACTTTGCCCCGTTCATTTTTCCATCGATCCTGACTAGTCTCCCAGTCCCTGCCACTAAAAAACATCCCCACAGCATGATGCTGAGATCACCATGCTACACCGTAGGGATGGTACCATGTTTCATCCAGACATGATGCTTGGCAGTCAGGCCAAAGAGTTCAATCTTGGTTTCATCCGACCAGAGAATCTTGTTTCTCATGGTCTGAGGGTCCTTTAGGTGCCTTTTGGCAAACTCCAAGCGGGCTGTCATGTGCCTTTTATTGAGGAGTGGCATCCGTCTGACCACTCTACCATAAAGGCCTGATTGGTGGAGTGCTGCAGAGATGGTTGTCCTTCTGGAAGGTTCTCCCATCTCCACAGAGGAACTCTGGCGCTCTGTCAGAGTGACCATCATTGGTCACCTCTCTGACCAAGACCCTTCTCCCCCGATTGCTCAGTTTGGTCGGGCAGCCAGCTCTAGGAAGAGTCTTGGTGGTTCCAAACTTCCATTTAAGAATGATGGAGACCACAGTGTTCTTGGGGATCATCGACGCTACAGACATTTTTTGGTACTCTTCCATAGATCTTTGCCTCAACACAATCCTGTCTCGGATCTCTACAGACAATTCCTTCGAACCCATTGCTTGTTTTTTTGCTCTGACATGCACTGTCAACTGTGAAAAAATACTTCTTTTCCACCATAATTTGCAAATAAATTCATTAAAAATCCTACAATGTGATTTTTTGGATTTTTTTCTCATTTTGTCTGTCATAGTTGAAGTGTACCTATGATGAAAATTACAGGCCTCTCTCATCTTTTTCAGTGGAAGAACTTGCACAATTGGTGGCTGACTAAATACTTTTTTGCCCCACTGTATATATATATATTTTTTATATACACTTCCAAACATTCTAAAAACTTGTTTTTGCATTGTCACTTTGGGCTATTGTGATGTCATTATGGGGTATTGTGATGTCATTATGGGGTATTGTGATGTCACTTTGGGGTACTGTGTGTAGATTGATGAGGGGAAAAGTTAATTTAATCAATTTTAGAAAAAGCTGTAATGTAACAAAATTGAGAAAAAGTCAAGGGGTCTGAATACTTTCTGAATGCACAGTATTCAATGCTGGTGACAAACCCCAATGTCCCCTCTGGGGATCAATAAAGTTAACTCAAACATACTTTGCAGGTTGGTGCTGAAGTCGGCGGGGCTGCTGTAGCGACCGTACCCGGCCACCGTGCGGGCCCGGACCTGGACCACGTATGGCGTGCCGGCCTTCAGCCCCTCGATGCGGGCAGAACTCCTTTGTGCGGTCATGGTGTGGGCAATAGCTTCTCCCTGGTCCTGCCAAAACCAAACGCACACGGAACGGTTTAGAAATGCATCAGAAAACAAACTACATCCCCTCATTCATCATTATCACCCGTATTCATCGCCTTCCCCCACACCCCACTGTGTGGTGCATGCCGCGTCCAACAAATCTTCCCGAACAGACGGAGAACGGCAGCACGAGGTATGAGAGAGCTTTCAATCATCAGGATTGAACAAACAGAGATACGCTGAGAGACTTTGTTCTCTCCTCAGGTAGGCCAATCCACATGGACACCCCCCCCCCCCCCCTTGTGTAGGTTATGGAAGTAGTCAGAAACATTTCAACTTTATAAAAGGAGGTCGGGGGGTGAATAGAAAGAAATTAGGAGGATATTGGGAGGGGAACGAAAGAAGGAAAGAAAGAAAGACAGAAAGACAGAGGGACACGATTAAGGCTTTTGTCAGAACGGTTGTTATCGAGGTGAATGGGGTGATATTACTTATGCAAAAATAAGACTTGTGAAATAGGATGTGGAAATAAGAAGTGTTGACTTGTGTTGTTGCTTACCTTCTCATGGTACTTAATCTCATAATCCAGAATGATCCCGTTGGGTTTTTCAGGGGGCAGCCAGGAAAGACTCATGGTGCTAGCTGTGGCCCCCATCAGGTGAACTGTAGGTACTGCAGATGGAGCTGTGAGAGCGGGGCACAGGGAAGACAAAATGGATGTTAATTCACTGCTAGTATCCACCTCTTCTCCTCCGGGTATCCACCTCTTCTCCTCTGGGTATCCACCTATTCTCCTCCTGGTATCCACCTCTTCTCCTCTGGGTATCCACCTCTTCTCCTCTGGGTATCCACCTCTTCTCCTCTGGGTATCCACCTCTTCTCCTCCTGGTATCCACCTCTTCTCCTCCGGGTATCCACCTCATCTCCTCTAGTTATCCACCTCTTCTCCTCTGGGTATCCACCTCTTCTCCTCCTGGTATCCACCTCTTCTCCTCTGGGTATCCACCTCTTCTCCTCTGGATATCCACCTCTTCTCCTCCGGGTATCCACCTCTTCTCCTCTGGGTATCCACCTCTTCTCCTCCGGGTATCCACCTCATCTCCTCTAGTTATCCACCTCTTCTCCTCTGGGTATCCACCTCATCTCCTCTGGGTATCCACCTCTTCTCCTCATGGTATCCACCTCTTCTCCTCTGGGTATCCACCTCTTCTCCTCTGGGTATCCACCTCTTCTCCTCTGGGTATCCACCTCTTCCTTCCATTCCTTCCTGTATCATTGCACCCCCCAACACACACACTCTCTGTTTCTCCCTCTTTCCCACCAACCCTTTTTGTTGAAAGGTTTCTAATCCCTTAGTTCGGTACTTTGATCCTTTCTTCCTCTTGTCTTTGTCACCCCCACCACCACAGACCTCTCCCCCTCTCTTCCCCCCCGTCTCGCTCTCTCCTCCCTCTCCCCCTCTCTCTCATTCCCCCCTTCTCTCTCTCTCTCTCTCTCTCTCTCTCTCTCTCTCTCTCTCTCTCTCTCTCCTCCTCTTTCTTCCCAAGCCCAAAACCCCATCCCCACGTAGTAGCCTACCACCAGCCACCCATCACTCCCTGAAAAACTCCAACCTCTCCCCACAGACAATACTCCCTGGGCAGATTCCCCGGTCACTCTAGCCTGAGGATTAAGGGGCCTAGGGGCCTCCTCCTGGCCAAGACACTGGGGAGTAATTGGTAACCATGGCGGGCTGAGCCCCCCACACTAACCTGTAACCATGGTGGGCTGGGCCCCCCACACTAACCTGTAACCATGGTGGGCTGAGCCCCACACTAACCTGTAACCATGGTGGGCTGAGCCCCACACTAACCTGTAACCATGGTGGGCTGAGCCCCACACTAACCTGTAACCATGGTGGGCTGAGCCCCACACTAACCTGTAACCATGGGGTTGCCTTACAACCTGGAATTAAAATGGATTTTGGGGGGGGTTTGAATCTATTGATTTACACAACATGACTACCACTTTGAAGAAGCTAAATATGTTTTATTTAGAATAAAAAACAGAAAACTTGAGCGTGCATAACTATACATCCTCCCAAAATCAATACTTTGTAGAGCCACCTTTTGCAGCAATTACAGCTGCAAGTCTCTTGGGGTATATCTCTATTAGCTTGGCACATCTAACCACTGGGATTTTTGGCCATTCTTCAAGGCAAAATTGCTCCAGCTCCTTCAAGTTGGATGGGTTCTGCTGGTGTACAGCAAACTTTAAGTCATACCACAGATTCTCAATTGGATTGAGGTCTGGGCTTTGACTAGGCCATTCCAAGATATGTAAATGTTTCCCCTTAAACCACTTGAGTGTTGCTTTAGCAGTATGCTTAGGGTCATTGTCCTGCTGGAAGGGGAACCTTTGCCCCAGTCTCAAATTTCTGGAAGACTGAAACAGCTTTCCCTCAGGAATTTCCCTGTATTTAGTGCCATCCATCATTCCTTCAATTCTGACCAGTTTCCCAGTCCCTGCCGATGAAAAACATCCCCATAGCATGATGCTACCACCTCCATGCTTCTGGGGGTGGTGTTCTCCGGGTGATGTGAGGTGTTGGGTTTGCTCCAGACAAAGCTTTTTCCTTGATGGCAAAAAAGCTACATTTGTGTCTCATCTGACCAGAGTACCTTCTTCCATATGTTTGGGGAGTCTCCCACATGCCTTTTGGCAAAAACTAAACGTGTTTGCTTATGTTTTTGTTTAACCAATGGCTTTTTTCTGGCCACTCTTCTGTAAAGCCCAGCTCTGTGGAGTGTACGGGTTAAAGTGGTCCTATGGACAGATACTCCAATCTCCGCTGTGGAGCTTTGCAGCTCCTTCAGGGTTATCTTTGGTCTCTTTGTTGCCTCTCTGATTAAAGCCCTCCTTGCCTGGTCCATGAGTTTTGTTGGGCGTCCCTCTCTTGGCAGGTTTGTTGTGATGCCATATTCTTTCCATATTTTGTTTGGGATGTTCAAAGTTTCGGATATGTTTTTATCACGCAACCATGATCTGTACTTCTCCACAAAGTTGTGGAGTCCTACAGTCCTACAGTCTTTGGTCTTCATAATGCCGCTTAATTGGTGGTGCCCCTTGCTTAGTGGTGTTGCAGACTCTGGGGACTTTCAGAGGGAGGGACTGTAGATATCATAACAAACATCTACTTTTACCTGCATTGCTGCTGAAAAATACTAATACTACTATTTCCTTTTATCTTGTTTGTTGTGTACTAAATATTCCAGCTTTTATTTTCGTAGGTTTTTTTTCTTAGTTTTTATCCTGTGCAGCACCATTGTGTTTCCATGTCTGAAATTTGATTTGATTTGATTTGACGCAACCACCATCTTAACCAATTATATCGTAAAAGTGCATCACTGATTGTAGCACAGTGCCGTTGTGCCCTTGAGAAAGGCACTTTCCACCGCTAATTCATCCTTGGGGTTGTTTCTCTGTGGCTGACCTTGTTCTCTTTCTGTGCATCTTTTGGTTTGTTTCACAATACAACAATAAAAGGTATATTCGATTCAATACAACGGTCAGGCTTCTACATACCGGCTTGGTTGGTGGTGATGTTGACGGCGGAGAACTGCGGCGTGTACGGGTTCTTATTCGACACGCCGTTGACGGCCTGGATCTCGAAGCTGTACTGGGTGTGGGCCTGCAGGTTTCGGACCGCCACGCGCCGCTGCGTCAGGCCCAGGTGGCGCGGCGAGATGTCTACATTGTCGTCGCAGCGCGAGCACATGCCGCGCTCGGGCAGGCACTTCTTGCAGATGACGTTGTAGAAGATGTCGTCGCGACCACCCGAGTCACGAGGCTCGCTCCACTCCAAGACCAGGTAGGTCTCGTTGACGTTGGAGATGACATTGCGCGGGGCCGAGGGAACGGCTGTGGGAGGAACAAAAGACAAAAAAGATATATTTTTTTAAATGTAAAAATACTTTGTCAGAGTACTTTGTACTATTGTCAAGACAAAATTATTGCCAAAGCATCAATGTTGAACATTTCCACCAGGACATCAAATATAACAAGGATTAGAATGTAATATATTCTATTTCATTAGGACTTTGATGCTAGGGGTGCCAGAGGAGGTGAGTCCTCTTCTCTCTGCTTGGAAAAAGCTCAAAATAAACGGACTTTACAGTTCTTTCTGCGAGGAGGAGAGCGTGTGAGAGGGTGTTCGTGTGCGTGCACGTGCATGCCAGCTTGTGCACGTGCACGCATATTTGTGCTGTGTGGAAACAGCTAAGGGGGATGAGAGAGACTATTGGCAGCAGAGAAGCAATTCTTATCCAATTATTGGCAGCACTTTGGGGTACGAACAGCTAGGGAGCCATATCTCTGGCAGCACTTTGGGAGAGAATCACCACCAGTGAAAGGATTAGTCTCTGTGTGTGTGTGTGTGTGTGTGTGTGTGTGTGTGTGTGTGTGTGTGTGTGTGTGTGTGTGTGTGTGTGTGTGTGTGTGTGTGTGTGTGTGTGTGTGCGTGTGTGTGTGTGTGTGCGTGCGTGTGTGTGTGCATGGTCTCCATGTACTTACTGTAACTAAGACACATCCACTAGATAAGTTCCTCCACTCTGCCAGAGCGAGGTAGCGGCTGTACGGACGTATAGGCAGCGATAACGTCAGGCTAAAGGTTGTTAGGACTGTTGTTGTACATGTAGCAATGTGGGAATGTTGTCAGAACCTTCAGAGAGGAGCGATACAGGTGCTGTGGGGAGGCCATCGTTCAGAGAGAAACGACTCGTTTCTAACTCAACGAGTTGCAAAATGGCCCGCTTTCTGGTGCAATGACTGTAAGTCTATGGGTATATGCTAGCATCATGCTAACTGTTGCAATGACTGTAAGTCTATGGGTATATGCTAGCATCCTGCTAACTGGTGCAATGACTGTAAGTCTATGGGTATATGCTAGCATCCTGCTAACTGGTGCAACGACTGTAAGTCTATGGGTATATGCTAGCATCATGCTAACTGTTGCAATGACTGTAAGTCTATGGGTATATGCTAGCATCCTGCTAACTGGTGCAACGACTGTAAGTCTATGGGTATATGCTAGCATCCTGCTAACTGGTGCAACGACTGTAAGTCTATGGGTATATGCTAGCATCCTGCTAACTGGTGCAACGACTGTAAGTCTATGGGTATATGCTGGCATGCCACTTACTGGTGCAGGCGTTGTCTGGTGAGTCTGTGTCTGAGCGGTAGAAGCCGTTTCTACAGGAGCATACGTTGGCTGCGCCAGAGCTGGTACGGCTGTTGGGTGGGCAGGGTGTGCAGAAACCCTCGCCCTGCTTGGATTTGAACGTGCCCGGGCTGCAAGCTGAGAGAGAGAGAGAGAGCGAGAGAGAGAGAGAGAGAGAGAGAGAGAGAGAGAGAGAGAGAGAGAGAGAAAGAGAGATTGAACAGAGAGAGACAGAGAGAGAGAGAGAGAGAGAGAGAGAGAGATTGAACAGAGAGAGAGAGAGAGAGAGAGAGAGAGAGAGAGAGAGAGAGAGAGAACAGAGTGAGTCCAATAGCCAGTGAAAGTACACAGATAAAGTGGACTGGGTTAACACAGCTCAATGAAAACACTTTTCCATCTTTAGCTTTTTACTGAATGTCGTTGAATGTTGATGTTGTTGTTGTTTTTGTTGTGTGTGCGTGTGTGTGTGTGTGTGTGTGTCTGTGTGTGTGTGAACAGTATGTCCGTGTGTTATCATGGCACTCTCTCTGAGCCTTCCCTCATAACGGACAGCTCTCACTGGTGCTGGTTTTGTGTTAGTTTTCCCCCTGGAGAGCACCGCCAACGGTGTAGAAAGACGGTGGTTTTAACCAGCATGCACACGCTGTCATCCCAAATTACTAGCACACCGCTCAGAGGAAAACACACAAGCTTGCGTGAAGCTTCATCTGAACTCCTTAATGCACTCACACACCGACACACACACACAGAAACACACACTCACACACACACTGACAAACACACACACACACTGACACACACACACACTGACACACACACACACACACTGACAAACACACACACACACACACACACACACACACACACACACACACACAAACACACACACACACACACTGACAAACACACACACACACTGACACACACACACACACTGACACACACACACACACTGACAAACACAAACACACACACACACACACACACACACTGACAAACACACACACACACACACACTGACAAACACACACACACACACACACACACACACACACACACACACACACACACACACACTGACACACACACACTGACACACACTGACAAACACACACACGCACGCACTCACACACCGACACACACACACACACTGACAAACACACACACTGACACACACACACACTGTCACACAAAGACACAAACACACACACACACACACACTTCCTTGCCACTTGGGAACAACCTTTACTTCCCAGTAACATGCCAATAGTCGGCCTTTTTCTAATTCATCCAGTTTACTGCACCACTAATGGATAATAGATCAGTGGATGCGGGTGGGAGGAGCTATAGGAGGACGGGCTCATTGTAACGTCTAGAATGGAATGAATGAAACCCGTTCTCCTATAGCTCCTGCCACCAGCCTCCTCTGGTATAGATTTAATGTGTTCTCAATGCTACCCGGAGGCACATTGTTTCTCTGATGGAAAGTGTCATAACATTGTCAATCGGTGCCCTTTGTAGACTCCCTATCCAAGTTTATAACTCTGGTGATGAGTTAGGAGGCAGCACGCAGCACAGGAAAGGTGATGAGTTAGGAGGCGGCACAGGAAAGGTGATGAGTCAGGAGGCAGCACGCAGCACAGGAAAGGTGATGAGTTAGGAGGCAGCACAGGAAAGGTGATGAGTCAGGAGGCAGCACGCCGCACAGGAAAGCACGGCGCAGGCAACAGGAGGCTCTATCTTTCTATATCTCACTAAACTGTCCTGTTAATTAAAGGATGAATGGAGCCATCTTGGTGCATTAATGAAAAAAAAAAGGGAGAGGAAGGTGAGAGAGCAAATGTTGATTAGCCATGATCCGCCAGCTCACTCGTCAGTGTCAAGGTTGTTTTGGTTCAACATCTTCCGTGTTGCTACTCGTTATGTTTGCTTCCTGTTGAAAGTATCATTTGGAAACTGGTGGAAATGAGGTCAATGATAGCATTGTGGGACTGGTTCTTGTCACGATCATCACCGTTGCCCTCTGTGTGAAGGTTAAATATTGGTGCATAAGCTGCATTAGCCTGCTGATCCCTGTTCATTATCACTGAGTGTGTTTGTTTTTCAATCATTAATCACCCAAAGCAATGGCTACCAGAGTAACAGGAAGCGACAGCATTTTTTCCCCCCTAACACCACCAGTCAAGATATGAACGTGCTAGCAGCATGCTAGTTGTGCTATGTGTGTTGGTTGTTTTTCATGTTCATTATGAATTATCGTGTTTGAAGGGCACTAACCTAGCTAAGGGGGTGTGTGGGGGGGGGGGGGGGGGGGGAGTCAGATAAGATGCTCGTCCTGCAAGATTGTTTTTTGCAGATCTCTCTCTCTCTCTCTCTCTCTCTCTCTCTCTCTCTCTCAATTCAATTCAATGAGCTTTATTGGCATGGGGGGGGGGGGTCAGATAAGATGCTCGTCCTGCAAGATTGTTTTTTGCAGATCTCTCTCTCTCTCTCTCTCTCTCTCTCTCTCTCTCTCTCTCTCTCTCTCTCTCTCTCTCTCTCAATTCAATTCAATGAGCTTTATTGGCATTAGAAACATATGTTTACATTGCCAAAGAAAGTGAAGTAGATAATATAAAAAATAAAATAAACAGTAAACATTGCACTCACAGAAGTCCCAAAAGAATAAAGAGATTAGAAATGTCATATTATATATATATATATATATATACTTTGTTGTAGCGATGTGCAAATGGTTAAAGTACAAAAGAGAAAATAAATATGCAAAAATATGGGTTGTATTTACAAAGATGTTTGTTCTTCACTGGTTGACCTTTTCTCTCTCTCTGTCTCTCTCTCTGTCTATCTCTTTTTCTCTCGCTCTCATTCCATCTCTCTTTGTCTCTCTTGCTCTCTCTCTCTCTTTCTCTCTCTCTCTCTCCCTCCCTCTCTCTCTCTCTCTCTCTCTGTCTCTCTCTCTCGCTCTCCCTCCCTCTCTCTTTCTCTCTCTCTTCGTCTCGCTCTCTCTGTCTATCTCTTTTTCTCTCGCTCTCATTCCATCTCTCTTTGTCTCTCTTGCTCTCTCTCTCTCTTCCTCTCTCTCTCTCTCTCTACCTGTCTGTCTCTCTCTTTTTCTCTCGCCCTCTCCCTCTCCCTCTCTCACTCACTCTCTCTCCCTCTCTTTTTGCCTCCTCTCTCTCTCCCGTACTATCTTCGTCTCTGTCTCTTACCCTCTCATGCTGAGCATAGGGCTCAATGACCTTTAGACTAGGAGAGAAAGTGGGAATACAACAATAATACAAGAGGGAGAGGACAAGGAGAGAGAGAGATGTGCAGGTAGACATACACAGAAAGTCAGAGAGAAAGAGAGTGCGAGGGAGGGAGAGAGAGTGGGAGATGTACAGGTAGACATACACAGACAGTCAGAGAGAGAGAGAGGGAGAAAGAGAGAGAGACACAGAGAAAGAGATAGAAAGAGAGAGAGGAAGAGATGTACAGGTCGACAAACAGAGAAAGTCAGACAGGGAGAGGGAGAAAGAGAGACAGAAAGAGAGAGAGACAGAAATAGAGAGAGACAGAAAGAGAGAGAGAGGGAAAGAGAGAGAGACAGAAAGAGAGAGAGAGAGCGCGAGAGAGAAAGGGAGAGTTAGAGCAATAGACAGATAAATAGTAAATAGGGAAAAAGAGAGAGACAACAGGGAGATTTATCCACTGTGGTTTCCAGTGAACATGATTAGAGAGCATTTTATCAGGCCCAGTCGCCAGGGATTTGCCCTTGAGCTGCCAGAGGCAAACAAATGAGTTTTTAACCACGCACCGGCCAATAGATTTACTGTGCCCACTCGCACACCCTTTAAAAGGTGGGCACACATTCAATGCCATGCACTGTAGGGAGCTGGCGACATGAAGAACACTCCTGTTTCTCTCAACGTATTTTCTTCTTAAACTTCCAGATCATTCCTAAGCTACACGCTCTTCCTTTCTGTTTATCTCTCTCCTGAATCTACTTCACTGTCTGCAGGGTGTCGTGATGTAAAGGCCTGACACACGCATGCGCGTACACGTACAAACACACACACACACCCCGCATCACAATCAGCCGTGCAAATCGATAACTCTGACATCGGCCTGCCTCTCATCTCCCCTGTTCTCCATTTGACACATGACCCCCCCAGTCTAACGTTCCACTACCCCCTAGGTCTAACGTTCCACTACCCCCAGTCTAACGTTCCACTACCCCCCCAGTCTAATGTTCCACTACCCCCCAGTCTAACGTTCCACTACCCCCTAGGTCTAACGTTCCACTACCCCCAGTCTAATGTTCCACTACCCCCAGTCTAATGTTCCACTACCCCCAGTCTAACATTCCACTACCCCCAGTCTAACGTTCCACTTCCCCCCAGGCTAACGTTCCACTACCCCCAGTCTAACGTTCCACTACCCCCCCAGTCTAATGTTCCACTACCCCCAGTCTAACGTTCCACTACCCCCCACCTCTTTTCCCCTCCCTCCCTCCTCCCCTCCACTCTCTGTCCCCTGCACTCCATCTGAGCCGCGGGCCTGCTGTTTTAATTCATCTTGGTGTGAACCTCTGTGAACCTGTTCTGTTCTCTATCAGACCTCACTCTCCTAGATCTGTCCAGCTTTGCTCAGGTGTCATATAGGTTACTGACAACACGTTTATTTATGAATCTACTCCTGGGTACAATCGAAGTCAGGGGAGGTAGATGCTCAATTGAGAGAGTGCCACTGACTATATGATCAGTTTTTTTTTATGCATTGTTGGTTTCTTTGTTTCAAAATCAGTAAGGCTGAATTTATTCGACATTTTGAAACAAAATGGCTGACGCCCAAGGGGACACACAAAGCATTGGGTGATTACCCCAAAAAATGGCCACCCCAAAAAATAAAACTCACCCTGACATTGAGTGTCCTTGATGTCACACTCACCCTGACACTGGGTGTCCTTCATGGCGGGCTCGAACCCGGACGCGCAGGTGCACGATCCCACGGGAACCATCCATTCGCCATCCCCATTGCAGTACAGCTTGAGAGGCACGGACACCTCAAGTGCGTTGGGAACACATGTTCCGGGCGCGATGACCAACGACGTGGCCTCTGCCCCCGTGGCCGTCTCGGGGAACACGGCGAAGTTCGCGATGGTGGTCGAACACTTCTTATAGAAGACCCGGACAGAAATCAACGACATACAAGCCCCCAGATCTTGGAATGCCAGGTAAAAGCCAGTCTTGGAAAGAGGTCCGAAGCTCCTTACTTTTGTGTTCACCCTTCCCGACTCCAACATGGAGAAACTCTCATCGGGTGCGATGGTGTCCACCTTCACATAGGGATTTTCCATCCAGAATGGACTTGTCTCCGTGGCCGAGTCTGAGTCAGACTCGTAGTAGAAGAGGTTAAAGGTCTCCTTGCAGGAGCCGGGGATGTTGGGGATGCTGTTGCAGTCGCGCACAGTGAACTTCATCTCCACGTAGACTCTGAGGACATCTTTGCGTGGGATGAAGTCACTGCGTAGCCAGTTGTTCTGGTTGGCCTCGCGCACGTTGCACACCTGGTACGTCCGGATGGGGTTCATGGCGTCATCGTAGCCACTCACCTCCTCCCACTGTGGGTGGAGAAAGAGGGAGGGAGGGAGGGAGGGAGGGAGGGAGGGAGGGAGGGAGGGAGGGAGGGAGGGAGGGAGGGAGGGAGGGAGGGAGGGAGGGAGGGTGAGAGAAAGATAGATATTAGTGTTATGGTCAAACAAAGGTCAAATGTCCTATACTGTATGCATTCCTGAACACATTGGCAGAACACTCTCCTTCACACACGCACACACACTCTCTCTCACACACACTCTCTCACACACACACTCACACAATCTCCCATTCTCTCACACACACTCATACACTCTCTCTCTCACACACACACACAGACAGACAGACAGACAGACAGACAGACAGACAGACAGACAGACTGGTCTGTTCTGGTCTCAGAGTCCAATAACACAACTAGAAGAGAGAAATGAGGTGAATTGGTACCATTAGAAACAGACAGATGAAAGAAACGATAAGTCGCATGTTATTTTCAACTACTTTCCGGTCTGCGTATTTAGGTGGAGTGCTGTTTCCAGCCGTGCCACGGCCTTTCATCTCTGGTGACTCAGCGATGAGTCAGGAAAACAAAAGGGACAGCGAATTCATCACAATTATGATGGAGTGTCAGCCCGGCGCTTCCCAAAAAACCGAACAGCCCTGTTGTATACCTCATTCTCCGGGTTCCGAATAGTCACCACCTCACAAGTAATTACGTTTCAATGACGTTTCAATGACGTTTCAATTACGTTTTAATGACGTTTCAATTATGTTTCAATTACGTTTTAATGACGTTTCAATGACGTTTCAATGACGTTTCAATTACGTTTTAATGACGTTTCAATTATGTTTCAATTCTGTTTTACTGACGTTTCAATGACGTTTCAATGACGTTTTAATGACGTTTCAATGACGTTTCAATTACGTTTTAATTACGTTTCAATTACGTTTCAATGACGTTTTAATGATGTTTCAATGACGTTTCAATTACGTTTTAATTACGTTTCAATTACGTTTCAATGACGTTTCAATGACGTTTCAATTATGTTTTAATTACGTTTCAATGACGTTTCAATGTTTCAATTACGTTTTAATGATGTTTCAATGACGTTTCAATTACGTTTTAATGACGTTTCAATGACGTTTCAATGACGTTTTAATTACGTTTTAAGGACGTTTTAATGGCGTTTCAATGACGTTTTAATTATGTTTCAATGACGTTTCAATTAATTTTTAATTACGTTTCAATGACGTTTCAATGACGTTTTAATGACGTTTCAATGACGTTTTAATTACGTTTCAATGACGTTTCAATTACGTTTTAATGACGTTTCAATGACGTTTCAATTACGTTTTAATTACGTTTCAATTACGTTTCAATGACGTTTCAATGACGTTTCAATTATGTTTTAATTACGTGTCAATGACGTTTCAATGTTTCAATTACGTTTTAATGATGTTTCAATGACGTTTCAATTACGTTTTAATGACGTTTCAATGACGTTTCTATGACGTTTTAATTACGTTTTAAGGACGTTTCAATGACGTTTCAATGACGTTTTAATTATGTTTCAATGACGTTTCAATTAATTTTTAATTACGTTTCAATGACGTTTCAATGACGTTTTAATTATGTTTCAATGACGTTTCAATTAATTTTTAATTACGTTTCAATGACGTTTTAATGACGTTTCAATGACGTTTTAATTACGTTTCAATTACGTTTCAATGACGTTTTAATTACGTTTCAATGACGTTTTAATTACGTTTCAATGACGTTTTAATGACGTTTCAATGACTTTCAATAATCGCATCTACCTCTACAGCCGGCAAAAAAGGTTACCATCATCTTTCTCTTTTCCTTCTTAATTATTTATCTCACAGCCCAAAGACATGAATTACCGAGGCAAAAGCTCTGATTACTGAGTAAATGAGACTGGGGTTGCAAATAGGCAAATGCTAAAAGTGTTATTTACAGAACAGCCATAACAGACGTGGTCTATTTTTAACTACTTTAACTTTAATGTGTTGCTCAATACATGGCTACACTCGACTGAGGATGTTTATGACCATTATGTCAATCGAAGCAAAACAACCCTTTCAAGTGGGGCCAAATGGGAAAACTGCAAAGAATGTCAACCGATACACTAGGCTTCCAACTAGACAACGCACCAACAACTCCGAAACAACCCATCCTGAGTCAAAAATGGACACAACAGCAGTAAACGCATGTCATTGGAACATGGACAAGAAGAGCCATGTTTGACCTCGGTCTTCAATTCTCCACCCTGTTCTGGGTCAATCGAGTTTACCACCGAAACTTTGACACTGCCCGAGATACAGAGAAAGTGAGAAAATAACACAGATTTGTTTTTTTTTCCCGAAAAGTTTTCTCTCTGAGGCTGAGGACTCTTAATTAGAGGCCTAATATGGATGTGGTGAAGACAGGCTATTAATCCAGCAGGACCCTGGAGTCCTAGGGAGAGAGGGGGGGGGGGGGCTTAGTTGAGGATAAACCACAGAGAAGGCTTTAATACTCAGGCTATCTGAGGGAACCGGCGGGGGGAATCGATAATCACCAGCCAGGTCAATGGGACGAGAGAAAGCATAAAGTGTCAATGGGTATTTAGTTCAGTGTAATAAATCACCCGAGTGTACAAAAGAGAGATTGTGTGTGTGTGTGTGTGTGGAGGTCAACCCCATGAGACCACACGTGCAGCACAAATACAGACACTTCTTGCCATCCTTGCTTACCAAACTTGAATGAATTAGGTAGGGCGTGTGAACAGCCAGGTCACCTGTGATTACAAGTCAGTATTTGACGTCCATCCATGTCTCAGGGACGTCGGGAGATGACGTGGAAACCGGCCACTAGGGGCAACAGTGAGCGCTGTTACTATCAAGTAGGTTTAGATTTTGCTAGGCCGTTGTGGGATGGGATATGCATCTCATTCCATAGGCTTGCAAGATCGAATCCATCGATAGAAAGTCCAAACCTTAAACTTAACGTTAACCATTCAGATTTAATGCCTAACCTTAAGATTTCAGAGTCAATAACTAAACTGAAACCTAAACTTAAATCATTTGGAGTTAATGCCTAAACTAACACCTAAACTTAAATCATTTGGAGTCAATACCTAAACGTAAACCTAACCTTAAGATTTCAGAGTCAATACCTAAACTAAAACCTAAACTTAAAAAATTTGGAGTTAATGCCTAAACTAAATCTATACTTAAATAATTTGGAGTTACTGCCTAAACTAAATCTAAATTTAAATAATTTGGAGTTAATGCCTAAACTAAATCTATACTTAAATAATTTGGAGTTAATACCTAAACTAAATCTAAATTTAAAAAATTTGGAGTTAATGCCTAAAATAAATCTATACTTAAATACTTTGGAGTTAATGCCTAAACTAAATCTAAATTTAAATAATTTGGAGTTAATGCCAAAAATTAAATCTAAACTGAAATAATTTGGAGAAAAATGCCTAAACTTAAACCTTTGAAATAGGAGGTCTTCAAAATCTCTCGAAATGTGACATTTGAGAAACATGGATGAACGTCTAACTCTGACGTGAGACTGTGAGAGCGAGTTGCTGTGTGAAAAAGGGTCAAGTTCTTCGGCATCGATTTTGGACTAAATTAATAATAATAATAATGTAGTTATGGCTTTTACAAGTCAACTCTGTGGTAACTTGAAAAGGAATGACAACATACGTTTCAATATTAATTTCCTTTGTTTCTAAACTAAGAAATAAAATGTGCACAGCCATGTACAAACGATAGGCCAACTCAACATGGGGCTTCCGAGTGGCGCAGTGGTCTAAGGCACTGAATCTTAGTGCATGAAGGCATCACTACATATACACTGGTTTGAATCCAAGCTGGTATCACAACCGGCCGTGATTGTGAGTCCCATTGGGCAGCACATAGTTGGTCCAGCATCGTCCGGGTTTGGTCAGGGGGGGAGGCCGTCATTGTAAATAAGAATGTGTTCTTAACTGACTTGCCTAGTTAAATAAAGGTTAGATAGAAACAGAAATAAACCCCAAAAATACTCATATGTATAGTTATAATGCTATACTGCGGTACAATGCATTTTCAGTAGGACTTAGTGATATAGTGTCCACACTAGAAAAAAGTCAAAGGCTCTAGATGTTACTTTCAGATTCACTGGGACATTGGTGCCGCAGGGACAAAGTATGTGAGGGTTTGACTTAAGACCTAAACCTAGCTCCAGACCTGCATACCAACCAAGGCAGGTAGTCTAGGATTAGATATACATTTATTTTTGTACCTTTATTTAACTAGGCAAGTCAACTAAGAACAAATTCTTATTTTTAATGACGGCCTAGGAACAGTGAGCCTGTTCATGGGCAGAACGACAGATTTGTTGTACCTTGTCAGCTCCGGGGAGTTTGAACTTGCAACCTTCTGGTTACTAGTCCAACTCTCTAACCACTAGGCTACCCTGCCGCCCAACCATTCTGGTTGGCACACTAGTATCCTCAAAGCTTAGGTTTTTAGAAAAGTTAGCATGATGTGCCTAGCATTTACTAGTCTGTAGGCTCACAGTTTGCTAACAGAACCATGCTAACAAAAGTCATTAGATATGTGAGCTCGAGTGAATACAACAGGCTACATGCTAAAGGCTACAAGCTACATAAAGGCTACATGCTAAAGGCTACAAGCTACATAAATGCTACATGCTATAGACTACATGCTAAAGGCTATGAGCTAAATAAGGGCTACATGCTATAGGCTACAGGCTAGGCATCCTGGTCGCTAGCTACACCATGTTATCTGTGTCTGGGAATCTCCCTGGAGACATACTGAGCCCAGTAAAAGCCATTAACCCCTCTAGAGCTTGGAATTCCCCCTCCATCTGTTTGGGGAGAAACGGCACACAGCACACACACACATGCACACACACATGCAAACACACACACACATGCACACACACAACACACACACACACACATGCACACACATGCACACACACAACACACACACACAATGGTCACTTCACACTGCAGCACACACATGCACACGCAAACAAAGGTCAACTTGGATTTGTGTCAGGTCAATGCAACACCACGTTGAGTCCTACTGGTGTGTCTCTGTCAGGTCAAACCATCACGTTGTGTCCTACTGGTGTGTCTCTGTCAGGTCAAACCACCACCACGTTGTGTCCTACTGGTGTGTCTCTGTCAGGTCAAACCACCACGTTGAGTCCTACTGGTGTGTCTGCCTCTAGACCCTCTAAGCCTGTTATATCATGTGGAGAGAAGATGCTGCTCAGTCTGTTTTACTCTCCCTCCCTCCACACACGCACACACGGACACACACACAGACAGCTCCGCTACAGACAAATGTAGAAGACAGGAAGAGGGGGCCTCCATGCACAGGGAGAGAAAGACAGACAATGACTCAGATTCGGACTCGTTGCTTCCCTCCCTTTCTCCTTCTCTCCATCTCTCCGTTTTCTCTCTCTCTCTCTCTCTCTCTCTCCCTCTCCCTCTCCTCTCTCTCTCTCTCTCTCTCCCTCTCCCTCTCTCTCTCTCTCTCTCTCTCTCTCTCTCTCTCTCTCCCTCTCTCTCTCTCTCTCTCTCTCTCTCTCTCTCTCTCTCTCTCTCTCTCTCTCTCTCTCTCTATCCTTCTCTCTCTCTCCTCTCTCCCTCTCTTCCTCTCTCCCTCTCTCTCTCTCTCTCTCTCTCTCTCTCATCTCTGTCTCAGAAATAAGTGCATTCCACTGCTGCACATTACCATCCGAAATAATAACCATCTGCCACAATTGCACTGCGATAAATAAATGTGGGCGTGCGTCGTAAATAAATAAAAATACAAAAGAAAAGGGAGTCCTGCCGAGCGAGACAGCAGGGGGCAAAAAGAAGACAAAAAGAGAGAGAAGAAGAATGAGACAACCACCGTCTGTCTGGAGGAGAGGAGGAGAATATATCAACAACACAATCATCCAACCCTCTGTTATTAGACAGGTAGGTGGAGAGGAGGAGGATGTTTCTACCATCCTGCCTCGGACTGGTGGGGGGTTTTACGAAGAGGTGGTGGGGAGCGGGGGAGAGGGAGGTCTGGACAGAGGAGATGGGGGGAGGGGGTGAGAGGGAGGTCTGGACAGAGGAGATGGGGGGAGGGGGTTAGAGCGAGGTCTGGACAAGGGAGATGGGGGAGGGTGAGAGGGAGGTCTGGACAGAGGAGATGGGGGGAGGGGGGAGAGGGAGGTCTGGACAGAGGAGATGGGGGAGGGGGTGAGAGCGAGGTCTGGACAGAGGAGATGGGGGAGGGGGTGAGAGCGAGGTCTGGACAGAGGAGATGGGGGTAGGGGGTGAGAGGGAGGTCTGGACAGAGGAGATCGGGGGGGGGGTGAGAGGGAGGTCTGGACAGAGGAGCTGGGGGTGGGGGTGAGAGCGAGGTCTGGACAGAGGAGATGGGGGAGGGGTGAGAGGGAGGTCTAGACTAAAAGATGAGGGAAGGGGTAAGAGTGAGGACTGAATGAGGAGATGGGGGAGGGGGTGAGAGGGAGGTCTGAACGAGGAGATGGGGAAGGGGTAAGAGGGAGGTCTGGACAGAGGAGATGGGGAAGGGGTAAGAGGGAGGTCTAGACAGAGGAGATGGGGAAGGGGTAAGAGGGAGGTCTGAATGAGGAGATGGGGGAGGGGGTGAGAGGGAAGTCTGAACGAGGAGATGGGGGAGGGGGTGAGAGGGAGGTCTGAACGAGGAGATGGGGAGGGGGTGAGAGGGAGGTCTGAACGAGGAGATGGGGGAGGGGGTGAGAGGGAGGTCTGGACAGAGGAGATGGGGAAGAGGGGGTGAGAGGGGGGTCTGGACGAAGAGATGGGTGTAGTTGGGGGAGGGAGTATGGAGGTCAGGAGTCCACACAAAGGTGAGGGGTTTGTGCTTTTCGATGTGAAACACAAAGAGGCACACACATGTGCAATCGAACACACACACTCCGACAACTTACCCCAGTTTCAGGGTGAGCGGTCCAGGCTAGCTCAGTTGTGGCCCACTTGGTGTCCATTAATGTTTCTGAAATCAGACGAAAAGAGAGAAACGTTTTAACCAAAGAGGAACCCGACACAGACAAAGATAATAAAACCCTGAACAGTTACCAAGATAACGGGAGATCATAAAAACGGACCAGTTCCTTCTGAAGTATTCTACCATAATGAATAGGAGCATTGACGTTTCCCCAGCGGACCACAGCATGCTCAACCCAACCCAGGGAGATGACGTAAGACAGTCACTACTCAGTAAACTGCGAAATTTAAATAATTTAGCTGAGAAAGAAATACAAAATGTTGCATAACAACAATCAGTTAGCGTGAAACGGCTGTGAAGGAACAAGACAATCTCCTAAGTGGGTAATCCGGGAGGTGTTGTGGATGGTTGTTATATATATATTCTCGTCTTACTCATTTGATTTAATTACAGGGCTAAGAGGGAAAAAAATGTGAGTATCACTGAGAGACTATTATGTGATTGTGGACACACACACACACACACACACACACACACACACACACACACACACACACACACACACACACACACACACACACACACACACACACACACACACACGCTGAGGTAAGGAGTTGTAAACCTTAAGAGGATATATAACCTGAACAGAATGCATTGTTGGTTTAAGGGCTTGTAAGTAAAGCATTTCACTGTAAGGTCTACTACACCTGTTGTATTCAGCATTTCACTGTAAGGTCTACTACACCTGTTGTATTCAGCATTTCACTGTGAGGTCTGTTGTATTCAGCATTTCACTGTACGGTCTACACCTGTTTTATTCAGCATTTCACTGTAAGGTCTACTACACCTGTTGTATTCAGCACTGTAAGGTGACTACACCTCATGGGACTAATAACATTTGTTTTGATTTGCTTTTGGATAAGGGTGCCATAAACCCAGAGTAGCGCAAAATAAAATCTGTTCACCCAGAACAGAGGTCAATATACTTGAATTTCCTTTACTTTTTTTTTAAACCGAGGGGGGGGGGGGGAGAGAGAGAGAGATAGAGAGAGGGGGGGGGGCAGGAGAGAGAGAGAGAGGGGGGCAGGAGAGAGAGAGAGAGAGACATAGCGAGAGAGAGAGAGAGAGAGAGAAAGGGAGAGAGAGAGAGAGAGAGGAGAGAGAGAGAGAGAGAGAAGGATAGAGAGAGAAAGAGAGAGAGAAGAGAGAGAGAGAGAGAGAGAGAGAGAGAGAGAGAGAGAGGGAGAGAGAGAGAGAGAGAGAGAGAAGGAGAGAGAGAAAGAGAGAGAGACAGAGACAGAGAGAGAGACAGAGAGAGAGAGAGAGAGAGAGAGAGAGAGAGAGAGAGAGAGAGAGAGAGAGGGGGGGGGGGGGGAGAGAGAGAGAGAGAGAGACAGAGAGAGAGAGAGAGAGAGAGAGAGAGAGAGAGAGAGAGAGAGAGAGAGAGAGGGGGGGGGCAGGAGAGAGAGAGAGAGAGAGAGAGAGAGAGAGGGTGGGGGCAGGAGAGAGAGAGAGAGAGATAGGTGAAGGGAACACTATAAATGAACTATCTTACTACCTGGCACTTGGGAAACAGTATTTAGCAACTGTTATTATCCTACCACTCCGCTGTTCTACAAGACAGTAAAGACGATGGAACGGCGCGATGCCAAAAAGTGAACAAATGTTTGCGTGTTGGCTCACCCTCAAGCTTTGTCTTTGACTGGTAAAATAGCAAGACGTTCCTTTTTTTAATAAACCTTCCTTTTCGCGAGGTGTTGGGGGGAAAAATATACAATATTATAAAATTTGCAAAAACACACATTTCTTTCCAGAGACAGGGATGCAGCTTAAGCCCCACCCTCTTCAACATATCTATCAACGAATTGGCGAGGGCACTACAACAGTCTGCAGCACCCGGCCTCACCCTACTAGAATCTGAAGTCATATATTTACTGTTTGCTGATGATCTGGTGCTTCTGTCCCCAACCAAGGAGGGCCTACAACAGCAACTAGATCTTCTGCACAGATTCTGTCAGACCTGGGCCCTGACAGTAAATCTCAGTAAGACCAAATAATGGTGTTCCAAAAAGGTCCAGTTGCCAGAACCACAAATACAAATTCCATCTAGACACTGTTGCCCTAGAGCAAACAAAAAACTATACATACCTCGGCTTAAACATCAGCGCCACAGGTAACTTACACAAAGCTGTGAACGATCTGAGAGACAAGGCAAGAAGGGCTTTCTATGCCATCAAAAGGAACATGAAATTCGACATATCAATTAGGATCTGGCTGAAAATACTTGAATTAGTTATTGAACCCATTGCCCTTTATGGTTGTGAGGGACAAACACCAAATTGAGACTCTGCATGCAGAATTCTGAAAAAATATCCTCCGTGTACAACGTAGAACACCAAATAATGCACGCAGAGCAGATTTAGGCCAATACCCACTAATTATCAAAATTCAGAAAAGAGACGTTAAATTCTACAACCACATAAAAGGAAGCGATTCCCAAACCTTCCATAACAAAGCCATCACCTACAGAGAGATTAACCTGGAGAAGAGTCCCCTAAGCAAGCTGGTCCTAGGGCTCTGTTCACAAACACAAACACACCCCACAGAGCCCCAGGACAGCAGCACAATTAGACCCAACCAAATCATGAGAAAACAAAAAGATAATTACTTAACACATTGGAAAGAATTTACCAAAAACAGAGCAAACTAGAATGGTATTTGGCCCTAAACAGAGAGTACACAATGGCAGAATACCTGACCACTGTGACTGACCCAAACTTAAGGAAAGCTTTGACTATGTACAGACTCAGTAAGCATAGCCTTGCTATTGAGAAAGGCCGCCGTAGGCAGACATGGCTCTCAAGAGAAGACAGGCTATGTGCTCACTGCCCACAAAATGAGGTGGAAACTGAGCTGCACTTCCTAACATCCTGCCAAATGTATGACCATATTAGAGACACATATTTCCCTCAGATTACACAGATCCACAAAGAATTAGAAAACATATCCAACTTTGATAAACTCCCATATCTACTGGGTGAAATACCACAGTGTGACATCACAGCAGCAAGATTTGTGACCTGTTGCCACGAGAAAAGGGCAACCAGTGAAGAACACACACCATTGTAAATACAACCCATATTTATGTTTATTTATTTTCCCTTTTGTACTTTAACCATTTGCACATCGTTACAACACTGTATATATACATCATGTGACATTTGACATGTCTTTATTCTTTTGGAACTTGTGTGAGTGAAATGTTTACTGTTCATTTTTTATTGTTTATTTCACTTTTGTTTATTGTCTATTTCACTTGCTTGCTAGTCACACTTGCAATGTAAATAAATGTTTCCCATGCCAATAAAACCCTTAAATTGAAATTGAATTGAATTTATGTTATGTTTCTCATCCTCTCCCTGTTCTCGCTCTCTCTGGCTCTCTTGACAGGACATTCGACATGAAAAAGGGACCTACAGAAAGTCTCATTTTTCCGACTGTGTCGAAACACTAATGCTGCCAAACACAGATATTCTCTCATCGTACCAAACACCTCTCACTGTGAGTAGCGTCTGCCAAAATGTTCCATTAATGTCACCCTGTTAGGTTTGAGTGACAATGACTGAGAGATAATGTCAGTGTGTACATGTTATGATGTCAGTATGTCATGATGTCATGATGTCAGTATGTCATGATGTTATTATGTCAGTATGTCATGATGTCATGATGTCAGTATGTACATGTTATGATGTCAGTGTGTACATGTTATGATGTCAGTATGTCATGATGTAAGTATGTCATGATGTTATGATGTCAGTATGTCATGATGTCATGATGTTATGATGTCAGTGTGTCATGATGTCAGGATGTCATGATGTTATGATGTCAGTATGTCATGATGTCAGTATGTCATGTCATGATGTCAGTATGTCATGATGTCAGTATGTCATGTCATGATGTCAGTATGTCATGATGTCAGTATGGCATGATGTCAGTATGTCATGTCATGATGTCAGTATGTCATGACGTCATGATGTCATGATGTCAGTATGTCATGATGTCAGGATGTCATGATGTCAGGATGTCATGATGTTATGATGTCAGTATGTCATGATGTCAGTATGTCATGATGTCATGACGTAAGGATGTCATGATGTTATGATGTCAGTATGTCATGTCATGATGTCAGTATGTCATGATGTCAGTATGTCATGATGTCAGTATGTCATGATGTCAGCAGGTCATGATGTCATGATGTCAGTATGTCATGATATCATAATGTCAGTATGTATGATGTCATGATGTCAGTATGTCATGATGTCAGTATGTCATGATGTCATGATGTCAGTATGTCATGATGTCAGTATTCCATGATGTCAGTATGTCATGATGTCAGCATTCCATGATGTCAGTATGTCATGATGTCAGTATGTCATGATGTCAGTGTGTCATGATGTTATGTCAGTATGTCATGATGTCATGATGTCAGTATGTCATGATGTCAGTATGTCATGTCATGATGTCAGTATGTCATGATGTTATGATGTCATGATGTCATAATGTCAGTATGTCATGATGTCATTATGTCAGTATGTCATTATGTCAGTTTATCATGATGTCAGTATGTCATTATGTCAGTATGTCATGATATCATGTCAGTATGTCAGTTGATCCATTTAGCGAGACCTTCCTCTTGTGACTCACAACGTTACACTGTGTTATTTTCAGACCATTTAAAAGCCGGCCAACACGCAGGGAGATGATGAGGTACAAAATGGCCCGTTTAAACCGTAGTACCTAGTCTATTAAAACAGGTAATGTACAGCAAATACTGTCTCATTACTGCTGACCTCGCCTACATAATGACAGTGTGTGATAGACACAAACACAGACAGTGAGTGGAAGGCCTGACTCAGTAGCCACTGACCATTCAGGACAGGAGTATGTGTGTAGCAGAAGGTTCTGTTTTGTTTGAGCTCTCGGCCTGTCGACTACGCCCTTCATTGTGCCTTGCGATGAAGAGGCAATCCTGAATCAACGGGGGCACAAAAGTGTCACACTGACCCCTCTATAACCCGGACCCCAAAACCAGAAAGGGAGGGGGGGGGGGGGGGGCTCAGGTCAGAAGGGGAAAGGGGGAAACCTAGTCAGTTGTCCAACTGAATGTATTCAACTGAAATGTGTCTTCCACATTTTAACCCAACCCCTCTGAATCAGAGAGGTACTGGCGCCGGGGAAACAGTGAAGGCACACAGTGAGTCTGTTCGTCCTCACTATGGAAATGCAATACTATCACTATGAGCCCTATCTACTTCCATACAAAATGAAAGACAAGACAAACAACGTTGGGTTTTTTTCAGGGCCGTGGCATAAAAAGGTTTTGCACAGAGAGCAAACACCACTAACGTGAGAGAGAGAGAGAGAGAGAGAGAGAGAGAGAGAGAGAGAGAGAGAGAGAGAGAGAGAGAGAGAGAGAGAGAGAGAGAGAGAGAGAGAGAGAGAGAGAGAGAGAGAGAGAGGCGTATTCAAAACCAAAACAAAACAGCAAAGCCTTTTCCAAAACCACGCTGGCAAGCTCTGCAATGGCCCTGACTAAACTACCAGACGCAAAAGTTTTGAAAAAACCTACAAAACAATAACTGTACACAGGTCAAAATGGCTCTTCCATCGTATCGCCTCCTGTATCCCGTTTTAACCTTTCAAACTTCCTGTTGAAGTTCTACTATGGGACAACACAATCTCAGAGGGGAAAGCTTGAGGGTGAGAACAACAGAGGGTCAAACATGTATAGACTAACACTATTAAATATGGTGTCATTAAGCAGAGTAGCACATGAACTGTGGCCGTTGTCTTTGGGACAGCGAGACAAACTTACATGCACATTTAGTGCAGTAAAAACCACATATTCTGAGGTGGCAATCGGGGAGCCAATCAAAGGGCCCATTAGAGAGTCCATCGAAGAGCCCAACAGAGAGTCCATCAGAGAGCTCATCGGAGAGCCCATCAGAGAGCCCATCAGAGAACTCATCGGAGAGCCCATCAGAGAGCTCATCAGAGAGCCCATCAGAGAGCTCAACAGAGAGCCCATCAGAGAGCTCATCAGAGAGCCCATCAGAGAGCTCATCGGAGAGCCCATCAGAGAGCTCATCGGAGAACCCATCAGAGAGCTCATCAGAGAGCCCATCAGAGAGCCCATCAGAGAGCCCATCAGAGAGCTCATCGGAGAGCCCATCAGAGAGCCCATCAGAGAGCCCATCAGAGAGCTCATCAGAGAGCTCATCAGAGAGCCCATCAGAGAGCTCATCAGAGAGCCCATCAGAGAGCTCATCGGTGAGCCCATCAGAGAGCTCATCAGAGAGCCCTTCAAAAAGCTCATCAGAGAGCCCATCAGAGAGCTCATTGGAGAACCCATCAGAGAGCTCATTGGAGAGCCCATCAGAGAGCCCATCAGAGAGCTCATCGGAGAACCCATCAGAGAGCCCATCAGAGAGCTCATCAGAGAGCCCATCAGAGAGCTCATCGGAGAGCCCATCAGAGAGCTCATCGGAGAACCCATCAGAGAGCTCATCAGAGAGCCCATCAGAGAGCTCATTGGAGAGCCCATCAGAGAGCTCATCAGAGAGCTCATCAGAGAGCTCATCGGTGAGCCCATCAGAGAGCTCATCAGAGAGCCCATCAGAGAGCTCATCGGAACTCACAGATGGATCATTGCTTTTATGCAATTAATCCAGCTATCCATTATGTTCTTTCTTTCTTTCTTTCTTTCTTTCTTTCTTTCTTTCTTTGTCTTTATTTCTTTGTCTTTATTTCTTTCTTTCTCTCTTTGTCTTTATTTCTTTGTCTTTATTTCTTTCTTTCTCTCTTTGTCTTTCTTTCTCTCTTTGTCTTTCTCTACATCACCATTTCCATCTCTTAATTGACTCTCTTCACGTGAAGCTTTTACTCCTAGTGACTAGAATGATGGACGCTACAGTAAGTCTGATCAGAGAAGCAATTTCTTCCAACCATCTGTACTGTTCTGGTCTAAAAGGTGTTATTTAGAATGTAGTTCAGCTCTGGATCAGCACTGAGAGGTGGGGAAGAGGACACATCAGTACATCACTGACCCTGGTTCATATACAGAGGATGTAAACACGGTGAAACATGAAGGATAAAGGAAAGAGAACTGACACGGGCACATGCACACGTAAACACAAGGACACACACAGTCACGCTGGCAAGCAGGCACACACATATACACACACACACAGCATCCAGGGTTATACAAACCTCTTAAACGCAGTGACGTGTTTAAACAACCAGGCTTCTTATACAAAGAACAAAGGGGAAGAGGGAATGAGGGGGTAGAGGCAAAACCACCATTATTGACCCAGAAGAATGTGTTCAGGTTTCACAGGCCTAACTCCAGACTAGAAGGAGCAGACAGGTGATGGATTATCTAACAGGGTCTTGCTAGTACCTACAAGAATTTTGTTAGTTTTTTTTGCAAGTAGCCTCTTTTCATGGTTGAACCCTCAGGACACAAATACATACCGAAAAACTGTAAAAGACACAACTCAAGTAAACCCGTATATTTCCATGTCCAATTGTGTTTCAACAGGACAATTAAAGGAATATTTTTGTTTCTAATTTGGCTGGGAATATCCGAGGATAATGGTTGGTGTTCATCCTAAATGTTGTGTTAGCTCGTTCAATTTCGCTAGAGCTAATTAGCATACCGCCGGTATTAGCCTGTCGGCAAAATTCTGATGCAGAGGATTTTAGTTTTCAGCAACAAAAAAACAAAACACTGAAGACACACTAAATCAAATAAAAGTAAATGTTATTTGTGAGATGTGGCGAACACAACAGGACAGGTCTAGACTTAACCGTGAAATGGTCATGCTTACTTATGAGCACTTTCCCCACGATACAGTGCTAAAAAGATAGACAAATGTGTGAATAAACATAAAAAACTAAATAGTAACAAAATAAAAATAACAATAACGAGGCTAAATACAAGGAGAACCGGTACAGAGTCAATAATGCAGGGTTAAAGGGTTAGTTAAGGTAAATGTGGTTCTCGTCTCGTGTCCCTGTTTTTTGGCAGTTAATTATCATGTTCATCCCGAGCGTCTTTGTTGTGTCATTCCAGAGAAACACATCAGCCACGCTGGTGCCAAATACTGGATCTCTGTTTAGCAACAAAAACAGAGAAATGTGTCAACGGCATCGACAAGAACCCCCAACGTTAAACGTAATTAGCCAAATATTAGCCTGATTAGTTTTGTTGGGAAGGGAAAGGCAGCCGTAGAAAAGAAGAGAGAGAGAAACAGAGAGGGGAGAGAGAGAACTCCTATTTAAATTCAAATGGGGCAGGCAGCCTCTCTTCTTTTGTACCGCGGTAGAGTGCCATGATTAGGAGAGGACCCTCGTTTTGTGCCGAGCCACACTGCTTCAATAATTGGTTGATGGGTTTTGATGTAGGTGGCTGTGGTCCCCCTGTTTCCTTCTGTGGAATTCCCTCAAATAACCCCCCCCCCCTTTTAACCCCCCCACTAAAAAAAATAAAAATCACCTCCCATGACACCTCCCCCTAGCCCCCCTCTCACCCCTACCACTCGCTTTCACTCACGCCACAATGGCTGTTGCAGAGTGCAGGCCTCTTGTGTACTAACAGGGTCCTACTGTCAATGCAAGGGGAAATGAACTCCCTCGCTGCGTCGGCCACACTAATGAACTCAGTCTTCAGGACTGGACTGAATAGTGTTTCCTCTGACTGTCTGTCTCATCTCTTGGCCCCGGCTTGCTTTTTTGTCCCGGCAGCGTTTATTAAATGGTGACAGTGTCATGACTCTGAAATACGACGTGATTGGTAGACGCTAAATACTGCTGCTGGAATCTTGACTAGAAACCCAAAAACTTTGATCCTATTACTCCAGTGGCTATAGCTCTACAGGCGTCACTGTCATGGTCAGTACACAACACTATGCTCATCATGTCTTATTTCTCCAGTGGCTATAGCTCTACAGGTGTCACTGTCATGGTGCACAGTCAGTACACAACACTATGCTCATCCTGTCTTATTACTCCAGTGATAGCCTCTCTACACTGGCTTCCTGTTAAGTTAAGGGCTGATTTCAAGGTTTTACTGCTAACCTACAAAGTATTACATGGGCATGCACCTATGTCTCCGATTTGGTCCTGCCGTACATACCTACACGTACGCTACGGTCACAAGACGCAGGCCTCCTAATTGTCCCTAGAATTTCTAAGCAAACAGCTGGAGACAGGGCTTTCTCCTATAGAGCTCCATTTTTATGGAATGGTCTGCCTTGTGAGAGACGCAAACTCGGTCTCAACCTTTAAGTCTTTACTGAAGACTCATCTCTTCAGTGGGTCATATGATTGAGTGTAGTCTGGCCCAGGGGTGTGAAGGTGAACGGAAAGGCTCTGGAGCCCCTCTCTCCACTGGGATTCTCTGCCTCTAACCCTGTTACAGGGGCTGAGTCACTGGCTTACTGGTGCTCTTCCATGCCGTCCCTGGGAGGGGTGCGTCACCTGAGTGGGTTGAGTCACTGATGTGATCTTCCTGTCTGGGTTGGCGCCCCCCCCCCCCTTGGGTTGTGCAGTAGCGGAGATCTTTGTGGGCTATACTCGGCCTTGTCTCGGGATGGTAAGTTGGTGGTCGAAGATATCCCTCTAGTGGTGTGCGGGCTGTGCTTTGGCAAAGTGGGTGGGGTTATATCCTGCCTGTTTGGCCCTGTCCGGGGGTATCGTGGGACGGGGCCACAGTGTCTCCTGACCCCTCCTGTCTCCTGACCCCTCCTGTCTCCTGACCCCTCCTGTCTCAGCCTCCAGTATTTATACTGCAGTAGTTTGTGTCTTTCTTTCTGTCTCTCTCTCTCTCTCTCTCTGTCTCTCTGTCTCTCTCTGTCTCTCTGTCTCTCTCTCTCTCTCTCTCTGTCTCTCTCTCTCTCTCTCTCTCTCTCTCTCTCTCTCTGTCTCTCTGTCTCTCTCTCTCTCTCTGTCTCTCTGTCTCTCTGTCTCTCTCTCTCTCTCTCTCTCTCTCTCTCTCTCTCTCTCTCTCTCTCTCTCTCTCTCTCTCTCTCTCTCTCTCTCTCTCTCTCTGTCTCTCTCTCTCTCTCTGTCTCTCTGTCTCTCTGTCTCTCTCTCTCTCTCTCTCTGTCTCTCTCTCTCTCTCTGTCTCTCTCTCTCTCTCTCTCTCTCTCTCTCTCTCTCTGTCTCTCTGTCTCTCTGTCTCTCTCTCTCTCTCTCTGTCTCTCTGTCTCTCTGTCTCTCTCTCTCTCTCTCTCTCTCTCTCTCTCTCTCTCTCTCTCTCTCTCTCTCTCTCTCTCTCTCTC
>NW_027258626.1:35000-37500 GCF_045791955.1 Oncorhynchus clarkii lewisi
ATGGACTACACTATAATGGACTACACTATTGGACTACACTATTGGACTACACTATAATAGACTACAATATAGTGGACTACACTATAATGGACTACACTATAATGGACTACACTATAGTGGACTACACTATAGTGGACTACACTATAATGGACTACACTATAATGGACTACACTATTGGACTACACTATAATGGACTACACTATAATGGACTACACTATAGTGGACTACACTATAATGGACTACACTATAATGGACTACACTATAATGGACTACACTATTGGACTACACTATAATGGACTACACTATAGTGGACTACACTATAGTGGACTACACTATAATGGACTACACTATTGGACTACACTATAATGGACGACACTATAGTGGACTACACTATAATGGACGACACTATAGTGGACTACACTATAATGGACTACACTATTGGACTACACTATAATGGATTATGTTTGTGTGTGAGCAGGATTCTGATTCATTTTTAACATCTCTAATACCATAACCTCTATGTGTTGTGATTGGTTCGTAGTTCTCCGTAACCTCTATGTGTTGTGATTGGTTCATAGTTCTCCGTAACCTCTGTGTGTTGTGATTGGTTCGTAGTTCTCCGTAACCTCTGTCTGTTGTGATTGGTTCGTAGTTCTCCGTAACCTCTGTGTGTTGTGATTGGTTCGTAGATCTCCGTAACCTCTGTGTGTTGTGATTGGTTCGTAGTTCTCCGTAACCTCTGTGTGTTGTGATTGGTTCGTAGTTCTCCGTAACCTCTGTGTGTTGTGATTGGTTCGTAGTTCTCCGTAACCTCTGTGTGTTGTGATTGGTTCGTAGTTCTCCATAACCGCAACAGACACTCACACCCTCACGCTCTTCAACACGTTCCAATATCCTATAAAAAAAGTAATCTATGAAACACACCCAAAATACAGACTCCGTAATATCAAACAGGCCAGTACCTAGCTTTCAATCCAGTCTACATATACGATTTACAGTATACAGGTTCCCTGTGCCCAGAACAACTTTTCTCTCTTTTCAAATGAGCTTCCAAAACTGGGAATAGGGTGGCAGAGTAATTTATTGGATAAGACAAGGGGCGTAGTGATACACTTTGATTTGTCTGGCCCAAACGGCCTCTGATCAATCCTCAGTGGATCTAACTAATGAGCAAAGCTGCTCGCTGTTAACTTGCCCTGATAAGAGCCATATGAGGAAGTATGGACAGGAATATATATATATGAGGCCTCAAGGCCCGGGGCAGGTTCTCTCTTCTTACTCTCTGTGTGTGTGTGTGTGTGTGTGTGTGTGTGTGTGTGTGTGTGTGTGTGTGTGTGTGTGTGTGTGTGTGTGTGTGTGTGTGTGTGTGTGTGTGTGCGTGCGTGCGTGCGTGCGTGCGTGTGTGTGTGCGTGCGTGCGTGTGTGTGCGTACATTTAATTTACTCATACTGTTTACAAGTCTCCCAGATGGGAAAATGTAAGAGGCTTTTCACATTGACGTGCGTTAACGGAGATTCCTCAAGAAATTTTCGAGAGGTATCGACTCTCTCTCTCTCTCGACATTACCGTAATGTAAACCCTTCTAGTTTCTCACGCGCACGACACATGCCCGACAGTTTTACCCCCTCCACAAAGTGCAATATAAACATCATTATTTTCTTCAGTCCAACACTCCTGCAGTATAAATCATAATAGCAAAGCAATGTTTTGAAAAGATCTCAAATGTATAGCCATTTTCTTTACAGTAGAGACTTGGTTTACTACATAGTTTTAATCAGAAATTGGAGTGAAAGCCTGAAATTCTGAAATTGACACATTAGCTTTAGGGGAATATCAGAACAGTGCAGGACATTTTTCAGCAACAAACGAGTGATAAAATTAAGATCTGTAGCCCAAAAAGCTATCTATCTCTTATTTAGCTAACGTTGGCTGACTTCAAGTCTAGCTCTTATTTAGCTAACGTTGGCTGACTTTAATCTAGCTATTATTTAGCTAACGTTGGCTGACTTCAAGTCTAGCTTTTATTTAGCTAACGTTGGCTGACTTTAATCTAGCTCTTACTTAGCTAACGTTGGCTGACTTTAATCTATCTCTTATTTAGCTAACGTTGGCTGACTTCAAGTCTAGCTCTTATTTAGCTAACGTTGGCTGACTTTAATCTAGCTATTATTTCGCTAACGTTGGCTGACTTTAATCTAGCTATTATTTAGCTAACGTTGGCTGACTTAAATCTAGCTAATATTTAGCTAACGTTGGCTGACTTTAATCTAGCTATTATTTAGCTAACGTTGGCTGACTTCAAGTCTAGCTCTTATTTAGCTAACGTTGGCTGACTTCAAGTCTAGCTCTTATTTAGCTAACGTTGGCTGACTTTAATCTAGCTATTATTTAGCTAACGTTGGCTGACTTCAAGTCTAGCTTTTATTTAGCTAACGTTGGCTGACTTTAATCTAGCTCTTACTTAGCTAACGTTGCCTGACTTTAATCTAGCTAATATTTA
>NW_027258626.1:45000-55000 GCF_045791955.1 Oncorhynchus clarkii lewisi
ATCAGCTGATATCTCAAAGTGCTGTACAGAAACCCAGCCTAAAACCCCAAACAGCAAGCAATGCAGGTGTAGAAGCACGGTGGCTAGGAAAAACTCCCTAGAAAGGCAGGAACCTAGGAAGAAACGTAAACCTGTCAGTCTGTCTGTTTGTCCGTCTGTGTCTCTCAGTCTGTCTATTTTACTGCAGTCCAACAACTGGGTGGATAGGTGTCAGTTGCAACCGTTGTCCCGGAAGAAAATATCTGCCCAAGACAAAATTAGAGTCGATTCATTAGCTACTCCCCTTGTCATCTACTCAAAAAACTGACACAGATCCTCCATATAGTATGATTGACCATACATCTGAATTAAATTACAGTAGAGAACAGGTGTTTCCTGGGTTGGTGGTGAAAGTAGATAGGGGAAACACTATAGAGATTGCTCGGGAAGACACATTTCAGTTGAAGGCATTCAGTTGTATAACTGACTAGTTCTCTCTCTCTCTCTCTCTCTCTCTCTCTCTCTCTCTCTCTCTCTCTCTCTCTCTCTCAATTCAATTCAATTCAAGGGGCTTTATTGGCATGGGAAACGTGTTAACATTGCCAAAGCAAGTGAGGTAGATCTCTCTCACTCTCAGTCTCTCTCTTCCTCCCTCTCGCTCGCTCTCTCTTTCTCTCTCTCTCTTTCCTTCTTCTTCTCTTCCTTCCAGTGGTTGGAGGAGAGTGGATAGGGTTGTTTGACCATGTCGGCTAATGTATTATTCACCCCTCATTGTAACTAAAGCTTGTAGTTGGTAGGGTACCCCCCCCCCCCCCTCACTACACTGAAAATGAATAGGAACACGACTTTAAGATGGTGAAAACGTCTTATTATTCATGTCAGATTTCAATACTGGCCGATGTCGTAACTTTGGAGGATATCTTCTCTCGAATAAGGCATTTATTATATTTTTTAAAGACATTCCTACCTGGAGAAATGTGTAATTTAACAGAGAGTCTAACACATTTCTCCTTTGTCTGCCTCTTTAGTCCAGGATGCATTGCATGGTGCCGATGCCAGAGATATTAGAAAACGGAGACATCAAACTGGAAAATTAATGGAGGAACGTGTAACGCCCCACCCAGCAGACTGTCGACCAATCGCATTCAAGATGTCATGTTGCGTCACGCGGTTGCTAAGCTAATCGTCACACAATCCCTTCTCAAAGTCAGAGTATGATTTGAGAAAAGTACGGAATGTCACGATTCCAAAGTTATACGATAGCAAGTCAATTATCTCACATCTCGGGAAAATAATTGTAATGTTGTACTTCTTGTTGATGAAATTCATACTAAATGTTGTGTTTTTTTATAGCTATCGCCCAATTTACTCCCATTCACTCTTGAAAGGAGAGCTCTCCTTGTCTCAGAATCGCCCAGAATGCACCGCACGGCCCATTGACTTAGTATAGGCAACGTACACAATGTGTGTTAAAAAGATTCCAATGGACTGTGTGTGTGTGTGTGTGTGTGTGTGTGTGTGTGTGTGTGTGTGTGTGTGTGTGTGTGTGTCTGTGTGTGTGTGTGTGTGTGTGTGTGTGTGTGTGTGTGTGTGTGTGTGTGTGTGTGTGTGTGTGTGTACCAGGTTATCTACTGGCTGGTGTGCTTGGGCGAGATAAAAGATCAAGCGAGAGAGAAAGTGAGGTAGGACATAGAGGACTACTGTGGCTATAGGGCATGAGGGACAAATAACAGAGGTCAGACTGCTGGAAAGGTCATTCCATCTAGGGACAATCGTTGATCTACACATTAACCCCAGCTGACAGCTCACTTCACACTGTTGAGTCTATATTACCTGATAGGCTACAAATCACACTGTATTGGATGATGGTATAATTAACCAATAAGGCAGAGGAGGTGTGGTATACGGTCTGATATACCACGGCTTTCAGCCAATCAGCATTCAGGGCTCAAACCACCCCGTTTATAATCAGTCAATTAGTGTTTGTCATACCCATGGTATACGGTCTGATATACCACGGATGTCAGTCAATCAGAATCCAGCTGCTCGATCCACCCAGTTTATTGCATACCCTCGCGTGGATGTTGATAAAGGCAGCCCCCCCCCCCCCCCCCCCCCACCACCTCTCTGATACAGAGGGGTTGGGTTATATGTATGAGACACGTTTCAGTTGAATGCCTTCAGTTGTCCGGCTGACAAGGTATCCCCCCCCCTTCCCCTTTCCCCCTTCCCCCATTCAGACACTCAATAATATATACTGCTGTAAAGGAGGACAGGTTGGAATTGATTTGAACCCTGTCGAAAAAGATGATTGCTCACAAAGTGGGAAGAGAGAAGGATCCAATAGGTTTAGACATTATCGGGCTCTTTCTTTCTTAAAACATCAATTTTCTCTCTTGCGTGCAAACACACACACACACACACACACACACACACACACACACACACACACGCGCACACGCACACGCACACACACACACACACACATACACACACACACACACACACACACACATACACACACACGCACACACACACGCACACACACACACGCACACACATACACACACACACACACACACACACACACCCTTGTCCCTGTCATGTTGTAAATGTTTAGATCCCTACAACACTGCCCATGAAACTCACTGTGATGCCTACAACACCGCCTGTGAAACTCACTGTGATCCCTACAACACCGCCCATGAAACTCACTGTGATCCCTACAACACTGCCCATGAAACTCACTGTGATCCCTACAACACCGCCCATGAAACTCACTGTGATCCCTACAACACCGCCTGTGAAACTCACTGTGATCCATACAACACCGCCTGTGAAACTCACTGTGATCCCTACAACACCGCCCGTGAAACTCACTGTGATCCCTACAACACTGCCCATGAAACTCACTGTGATCCCTACAACACCGCCCATGAAACTCACTGTGATCCCTACAACACCGCCCGTGAAACTCACTGTGATCCCTACAACACCGCCTGTGAAACTCACTGTGATCCCTACAACACCGCCCGCAATAAAGCCAACAGGCAAATGAATAATGATCACATTCTGATGACGATCACAAATTACATGGTGTTACCTTTAGATTGTAAACTGTCACGGTCAAAACATATAGATTTAATGGTTGTAAAGATGGGGAGAGGTCTGTCTGTAATAAAGAGATGGGGAGAGGTCTGTCAGTAATATAGAGATGGGGAGAGGTCTGTCTGTAATAAAGAGATGGGGAGAGGTCTGTCTGTAATAAAGAGATGGGGAGAGGTCTGTCTGTAATATAGAGATGGGGAGAGGTCTGTCTGTAATACAGAGATGGGGAGAGGTCTGTCTGTAATAAAGAGATGAGGAGAGGTCTGTCTGTAATAAAGAGATGGGGAGAGGTCTGTCTGTAATAAAGAGATGGGGAGAGGTCTGTCTGTAATAAAGAGATGGGGAGAGGTCTGTAATAAAGAGATGGGGAGAGGTCTGTCAGTAATATAGAGATGGGGAGAGGTCTGTAATAAAGAGATGGGGAGAGGAGATGGGGAGAGGTCTGTCTGTAATAAAGAGATGAGGAGAGGTCTGTCTGTAATAAAGAGAAGGGGAGAGGTCTGTCTGTAATAAAGAGATGGGGAGAGGTCTGTCTGTAATAAAGAGATGGGGAGAGGTCTGTCTGTAATAAAGAGATGGGGAGAGGTCTGTCTGTAATAAAGAGATGGGGAGAGGTCTGTCTGTAATAAAGAGATGGGGAGAGGTCTGTCTGTAATAAAGAGATGGGGAGAGGTCTGTCTGTAATAAAGAGATGAGGAGAGAGGTCTGTCTGTAATAAAGAGATGAGGAGAGAGGTCTGTCTGTAATAAAGAGATGAGAAGAGGTCTGTCTGTAATATAGAGATGCTCTGCATTTTTGACACCACACTTCACAAAGCAAGTCCCGCAGGCTCTAGTTTTATCTTGTCTTGATTATTGTCCAGTTCTGTGGTCAAGTGCTGCAATGAAAGACCTAGTTAAGCTGCAGCTGGCCCAGAACAGAGTGGCACGTCTTGCTCTTCATTGTAATCAGAGGGCTGATATAAATACTATGCATGCCAGGCGTTCTTGGCTAAGAGTTGAGGAGAGACTGACTGCATCACTTCTTGTTTTTATAAGAAACAGTATTGTGTTGGAAAGTTTGCATAGTCAACTTCCAAACAGCACTGACATACACACTTACACCCCACCAGGGGTCTTTTCACAGTCCCCAGGTCCAGAACAGATTCCAGGTAAAGTACAGTATTATACAGAGCCACGGGTGCATGGAACTCCCTTCCATCTTATCTAGTGAACAGCAAACCTGGTTTCAAAAAATTAATATAAAGCGCCACCTCATGTGTATGTTCTGACATCTACGTGTAACTGATAGATCCACACACACACACACACACACACACACACACACACACACAGGCACGCACACACACACACACACACACACACACACAAACACACACAGGCACACACACAGGCACACACACATACACACAGGCACACACACACACACGCACACGCACAGGCACGCACACACACACACACGCACGCACACACACACACAGGCACGCACACACACAGGCACGCACACACACACACACACACACACAGGCACGCACACACACACACACACACACACACACACACACACACACACACACACACACTGGCACGCACACACACACACACACACATAGATACACACACAAACACACACAAACACACACACACACACACGTCATCTACCATACTCACACACACACACGTATGAGAAGTCATGGTGGTCTAGGTTAGGTGGGGTCCTATTGGACTGGGTGAGTCAGTCCTGACCACAGGGATCATCCCTAGCCTGGTCATAGACTGAGTCCCAAATGGCACCCTATCCCTGATGTAGTACACTACTTTTTACCAGGGCTCCGATCAAAAGTAGTGCACTATGTAGGGAATAGGGTGCCATTTGGGACCAATTCGTAGATCTGACCCTGAACCACACAGAACCACTCAGAGTGGGCAGAAACCAATGAGGCCCAAAGCACAGGGACCTGTAAATCTGACTCAGGAACTGTGTTTATAGCTCCAAAAAACCACACCACACAAGGCTATAGTGGATGGACAGACAGACAAACTGACTTATTAATGTTCGTGGCAAGTGATGTCACCACCACCAAAACTAGACTGAAGTGAACTAGACTGCCTGGGTGTAGTGTGTTGGTTAGGGGACTGATGTGGTAATGGGACTGACGTGGTTAGGGGACTGACGTGGTTAGGGGACTGACGTGGTTAGGGGACTGATGTGGTTAGGGGGCTGACGTGGTTAGGGGACTGACGTGGTTAGGGGACTGACGTGGTTAGGGGACTGACGTGGTTAGGGGACTGATGTGGTTAGGGGACTGACGTGGTTAGGGGACTGACGTGGTTATGGGACTGACGTGGTTAGGGGACTGACGTGGTTAGGGGACTGATGTGGTTAGGGGACTGACGTGGTTAGGGGACTGACGTGGTTAGGGGACTGACGTATTGACGTGTCACAGAGGTGCGTGATTTTTTTTTTTTATAACCTGCTAGTCTACAAATAAGCAGGACTGGAAATTAGTCGCTGGGATGTTTTGTGCCACATCCTGACTAAGAACTATTTATCTTTAGGATTCAGGTTATGGAGGACATCTAAGGCGGGGACACCTCACCCCCTTTGATATATCTCTTTAAAGTTTGTATTCAAATGAAACCAAGCGCACCAAGACGAGGATCTGGGAGAGAAGATTAGATAACCTAAACTCAATTAAGATGAAAAGCACCTCCTCAAAGTAGGGATGCAGATGCTGTAAATTCTCCAAGGTTGTCGCACTAAAGTGTCCACACCTTGTCGTACACTAAAGTATCCACACCTTGTCGCACTAAAGTGTCCACACCTTGTCGCACTAAAGTGTCCACACGTTGTTGCACTAAAGTATCCACACCTTGTCGTACACTAAAGTATCCACACCTTGTTGCACTAAAGTGTCCTAACCTTGTCGCACTAAAGTATCCACACCTTGTCACACTAAAGTATCCACACCTTGTCACACTAAAGTATCCACACCTTGATGCACTAAAGTATCCACACCTTGTCGCACTAAAGTATCCACACCTTGTCGCACTAAAGTATCCACACCTTGTCGCACTAAAGTATCCACACCTTGTCGCACTAAAGTGTCCACACCTTGTCGCACTAAAGTGTCCACACCTTGTCGCACTAAAGTATCCACACCTTGTCGTACACTAAAGTATCCACACCTTGTCGCACTAAAGTATCCACACCTTGTCGCACTAAAGTATCCACACCTTGTCGCACTAAAGTGTCCACACATTGTCGTACACTAAAGTATCCACACCTTGTCACACTAAAGTATCCACACCTTGTCGCACTAAAGTGTCCACACCTTGTCACACTAAAGTATCCTCACCTTGTCGCACTAAAGTGTCCACACCTTGTTGCACTAAAGTATCCACACCTTGTCACACTAAAGTATCCACACCTTGTCACACTAAAGTATCCACACCTTGTCACACTAAAGTGTCCACACCTTGTCGCACTAAAGTATCCACACCTTGTCGCACTAAAGTATCCACACCTTGTCGCACTAAAGTATCCACACCTTGTCGAACTAAAGTATCCACACCTTGTCGTACACTAAAGTATCCACACCTTGTCGCACTAAAGTATCCACACCTTGTCGCACTAAAGTGTCCACACCTTGTCACACTAAAGTGTCCACACCTTGTCACACTAAAGTATCCACACCTTGTCGTACACTAAAGTATCCACACCTTGTCGTACACTAAAGTATCCACACCTTGTCGCACTAAAGTATCCACACCTTGTCGCACTAAAGTATCCACACCTTGTCGCACTAAAGTATCCACACCTTGTCGCACTAAAGTATCCACACCTTGTCACACTAAAGTATCCACACCTTGTCGCACTAAAGTGTCCACACCTTGTCGCACTAAAGTATCCACACCTCGTCACACTAAAGTGTCCACACCTTGTCGCACTAAAGTGTCCACACCTTGTCACACTAAAGTATCCACACCTTGTCGCACTAAAGTGTCCACACCTTGTCGCACTAAAGTATCCACACCTTGTCACACTAAAGTGTCCACACCTTGTCGCACTAAAGTGTCCACACCTTGTCGCACTAAAGTATCCACACCTTGTCGCACTAAAGTGTCCACACCTTGTCACACTAAAGTATCCACACCTTGTCGCACTAAAGTATCCACACCTTGTCGCACTAAAGTATCAACACCTTGTCGCACTAAAGTATCCACACCTTGTCGCACTAAAGTATCCACACCTTGTCGCACTAAAGTATCCACACCTTGTCGCACTAAAGTGTCCACACCTTGTCACACTAAAGTATCCACACCTTGTCGCACTAAAGTATCCACACCTTGTCGCACTAAAGTGTCCACACCTTGTCGCACTAAAGTGTCCACACCTTGTCGCACTAAAGTATCCACACCTTGTCACACTAAAGTATCCACACCTTGTCGCACTAAAGTATCCACACCTTGTCGCACTAAAGTGTCCACACATTGTCGTACACTAAAGTATCCACACCTTGTCACACTAAAGTATCCACACCTTGTCGCACTAAAGTGTCCACACCTTGTCACACTAAAGTATCCTCACCTTGTCGCACTAAAGTGTCCACACCTTGTTGCACTAAAGTATCCACACCTTGTCACACTAAAGTATCCACACCTTGTCACACTAAAGTATCCACACCTTGTCACACTAAAGTGTCCACACCTTGTCGCACTAAAGTATCCACACCTTGTCGCACTAAAGTATCCACACCTTGTCGCACTAAAGTATCCACACCTTGTCGAACTAAAGTATCCACACCTTGTCGTACACTAAAGTATCCACACCTTGTCGCACTAAAGTATCCACACCTTGTCGCACTAAAGTGTCCACACCTTGTCGCACTAAAGTGTCCACACCTTGTCACACTAAAGTATCCACACCTTGTCGTACACTAAAGTATCCACACCTTGTCGTACACTAAAGTATCCACACCTTGTCGCACTAAAGTATCCACACCTTGTCGCACTAAAGTATCCACACCTTGTCGCACTAAAGTATCCACACCTTGTCGCACTAAAGTATCCACACCTTGTCACACTAAAGTATCCACACCTTGTCGCACTAAAGTGTCCACACCTTGTCGCACTAAAGTATCCACACCTCGTCACACTAAAGTGTCCACACCTTGTCGCACTAAAGTGTCCACACCTTGTCACACTAAAGTATCCACACCTTGTCGCACTAAAGTGTCCACACCTTGTCGCACTAAAGTATCCACACCTTGTCACACTAAAGTGTCCACACCTTGTCGCACTAAAGTGTCCACACCTTGTCGCACTAAAGTATCCACACCTTGTCGCACTAAAGTGTCCACACCTTGTCACACTAAAGTATCCACACCTTGTCGCACTAAAGTATCCACACCTTGTCGCACTAAAGTATCAACACCTTGTCGCACTAAAGTATCCACACCTTGTCGCACTAAAGTATCCACACCTTGTCGCACTAAAGTATCCACACCTTGTCGCACTAAAGTGTCCACACCTTGTCACACTAAAGTATCCACACCTTGTCGCACTAAAGTATCCACACCTTGTCGCACTAAAGTGTCCACACCTTGTCGCACTAAAGTGTCCACACCTTGTCGCACTAAAGTATCCACACCTTGTCACACTAAAGTGTCCACACCTTGTCGCACTAAAGTATCCACACCTTGTCACACTAAAGTATCCACACCTTGTCGCACTAAAGTGTCCACACCTTGTCACACTAAAGTATCCACACCTTGTCACACTAAAGTATCCACACCTTGTCACACTAAAGTGTCCACACCTTGTCACACTAAAGTGTCCACACCTTGTCGCACTAAAGTGTCCACACCTTGTCGCACTAAAGTATCCACACCTTGTCGTACACTAAAGTATCCACACCTTGTCACACTAAAGTATCCACACCTTGTCGCACTAAAGTATCCACACCTTGTCGCACTAAAGTATCCACACCTTGTCGCACTAAAGTATCCACACCTTGTCACACTAAAGTATCCACACCTTGTCGCACTAAAGTATCCACACCTTGTCACACTAAAGTATCCACACCTTGTCGCACTAAAGTATCCACACCTTGTCGCACTAAAGTGTCCACACCTTGTCACACTAAAGTATCCACACCTTGTCACACTAAAGTGTCCACACCTTGTCGCACTAAAGTATCCACACCTTGTCGCACTAAAGTATCCACACCTTGTCGCACTAAAGTATCCACACCTTGTCACACTAAAGTGTCCACACCTTGTCGTACACTAAAGTATCCACACCTTGTCGCACTAAAGTATCCACACCTTGTTACACTAAAGTATCCACACCTTGTCGCACTAAAGTATCCACACCTTGTCGCACTAAAGTATCCATACCTTGTCGCACTAAAGTATCCACACCTTGTCGCACTAAAGTATCCACACCTTGTCGCACTAAAGTATCCACACCTTGTCGCACTAAAGTGTCCTTGCCTATCACTTTATTCAATATGGGTTTCCATGAAGGGCAAGAGTTCTCATATTTGTTTTCAAACACAACACTAGACAACGAGGAGTTTAAAGTCCCGGTTAGGATAGAGCTATAACATTGCAGAGACGCCATGTGGCGACTAACCGTGAATGTTTAGATTGTATGGATCGTCTAGAAGCTCAGCCATTAGCGACAGACTAATTAGGGTTTAGTGTCGAGTGACCAAGTGGTCTCCTGCACCGATCGAAAGAGAAGATTCATGAATAAGTAAATGCTGTGGTAGCTTTGCCGCTTAATTAGCACACACAAAAAAAGCAGAGAAGAAAATGCCTACTGCTAAGAGGCCAACCCAAGTCTGCTTTTAAGGGGGTGGGCTATCAACAGCACAAGTCTTCCTCCCACATTGATTGATGGAGAGC
>NW_027258626.1:60000-63326 GCF_045791955.1 Oncorhynchus clarkii lewisi
CACAGAGAGAGACAAACACACGCACAGAGACAAAGACAAACATGCATACATAGTCAGAGACAAAGACAGCCCCACCCCCACACACACACACCCACACAGACACACAGACACACACACACAGACACAGACACACACACACACACACACACACACAGCCACACACACACACAACGTTTGCCTCAAATAAACAATGTACAATAGTCGACATTATAATCAAGTGACCTTTCAGATTGTTCATTTCCATAATCCTAACAGTTCCCACTGCGACCTCCTGAAGGTGTTGTCTGTGGGAAGCGTTCCTCTAACCTTTGCGGAACGTTTCGATAGATACGTTCAACACCCTATACTTTATTTAAAAGGTGTGAATGAACGTCACATGTTAGAGGGGGAGGGGGACAAAACAAAACGATGCAGACCGGCGAGAAAACATTTTGTCTTTTAGTGCCATCCTGTGCAGTAAAACATTCAAGTGTCTTGGTGTTGAGTTGGGGCAGGACTTTACAGCCGATCTGACACCTCTCCATCTGTCGTGGATTCTGTGCAAAACTGCATCGCGTTAAACTCAGAAGCCTTGCTCAATTAAAAGGTGCTCCACATAAGGATCTTTCTTTCTTTTTTTAATTGTAATTTCAGAAAGTGTCCATAGTATATCTGCAGTGATATTGGAAATTGATTCCCTACACTATTCAGTGCCTGTTTTCTCACATGAAATGAAGTTGAGTGGAACAGCGTAGAATTTTTAGCAACCCGGGAAATGACGGGGTCATTTTTCATTAGATAACACAGTCACAAAGTCGGAAACAGCATTCCCGGTTTGACGACAGATGCAGCTCCGACGGGAGGACACAACAGGCCAATATCACAGCCAATCACAATCACTGACGGGTAAGTAATGCCGCGAAACACTATCATTTCACTATTACTGCAGATACATTATAGATTTTTCTGAAATTAAACACGTATCTATCTCCCTCACTAGCTTTAAGCACTGTCAGAGCAGCTCACAGATTACTGCACCTGTACATAGCCCATCTATAATTTAGCCCAAACAACTACCGCTTTCCCTACTGTATTTATTTTATTTATTTATTTTGCTCCTTTGCACCCCATTATTTTTATTTCTACTTTGCACATTCTCCCATTGCAAATCTACCATTCCAGTGTTTTACTTGCTATATTGTATTTACTTTGACACCATGGCCTTTTTTTTGCCTTTACCTCCCTTATTTTACCTCATTTGCTCACATCGTATATATACTTGTTTATACTGTATTATTGACTGTATGTTTGTTTTATTCCATGTGTAACTCTGTGTCGTTGTACGTGTCGAACTGCTTTGCTTTATCTTGGCCAGGTCGCAATTGTAAATGAGAACTTGTTCTCAACTGGCCTACCTGGTTAAATAAAGGTGAAATAAATTAAATGAAATAAAATGCACAAATTAAAAAATATATAATAACAATCTTGTGTGTAGTACCGTAAAAGTCGTTAAGACTTTTAATAAGAGGAAAGAAAGGGGTGTGGTTAATTCTGCACTCGTTCATTCATTGGAAGAGAAAAAGTTGAGTAGGGAGAACCTTCCCTTGGGCAGGGTGTGGTGTTTGATGTCTGAATTGCAAGCAGCTGGTGTGCTAGGTGTTTTAACTCCAGGAGAAGAAGTGAGCAGATGGGAGTTTTAGTGGCCGTTGAATCCCACTCTATGCAGACACACACAGGCACACTGAACACACACACACAAACACACACACACACACACACACACAGGCACACTGAACACACACACACATACACACACACACACACACACACACACACACACACCATTCACACAAACTCACACATCTAGTCCCTTTTAATCAAAGTGGACGTTCACACCTCGCACACTAGCTACGACTTCAGCTGGTGCCTCAAACCCCCACAAACCTCTTATCATCACACCCTGTTTTCATTTATGGCAGTCGTTTAGAAAAGTAGCAAAAGGTGTCGCCGGTCTAAAAACAACTTTTTTACTAAGTGCCCGTAGATACGTCCACATTCAACCTCCATTGTCTACTCCAACAGGTTTCTATCATCTCACAGGGTTTTTTTTCCCTTCTTTCTCAGACATTTTTAACAAGACTTTGTGAAAGCTGAGACCAGGTGATGGCCTTTTTTTTCTTTCTCTTCGGGCACTCCATTTTGGAATGGCCTACGCTCCCGACAGATGTGACTGTGTTTTAAAACACAGTCAAGCAACTCCCTGTAGCGTGATGGTTGTGGAATGCCCGTAAAGTGTATTTGTCATCTCCCCCGAGCAGACCAGAACTACATGTGAACAGCCCACCAGACCTAGATGTGAACAGCCCAACAGACCTAGATGTGAACAGCCCAACAGGCCTACATATGAACAGCCCACCAGACCTAGATGTGAACAGCCCACCAGAACTACATGTGAACAGCCCACCAAACGTAGATGTGAACAGCCCACCAGAACTACATGTGAACAGCCCACCAGAACTACATGTGAACAGCCCAACAGGCCTACATGTGAACAGCCCACCAGAACTACATGTGAACAGCCAACCATGCCTACATGTGAACAGCCCACCAGACCTAGAAGAGTACGTCCGGCGCCGACAGAGATGGCCGCCTCGCTTCGCGTTCCTAGGAAACTATGCAGTTTTTTGTTTTTTTACGTGTTATTTCTTACATTAGTACCCCAGGTCACTGTATCCTTATGTAATACATGTATCACTAGCCACTTTAACTATGCCACTTTGTTTACATACTCATCTCATATGTATATACTGTACTCGATACCATCTACTGTATCTTGCCTATGCTGCTCTGTACCATCACTCATTCATATATCCTTATGTACATATTCTTTATCCCCTTACACTGTGTACAAGACAGTAGTTTTGGAATTGTTAGTTAGATTACTTGTTGGTTATTACTGCATTGTCGGAACTAGAAGCACAAGCATTTCGCTACACTCGCATTAACATCTGCTAACCATGTGTATGTGACAAATAAAATTTGATTTGATTTGATTTGAGATGTGAACAGCCCACCAGAACTACATGTGAACAGCCCACGATGCCTACATGTGAACAGCCCACCAGACCTAGATGTGAACAGCCCACCAGGCCTAGATGTGAACAGCCCAACAGGCCTACATATGAACAGCGCACCAGGCCTAGATATGAACAGCCCAACAGGCCTAGATGTGAACAGCCCACCAGGCCTAGATGTGAACAGCCCACCAGGCCTAGATGTGAACAGCCCACCAGGCCTAGATATGAACAGCCCACCAGGCCTAGATATGAACAGCCCAACAGGCCTAC